>NC_056739.1:1720947417-1721147417 GCF_019279795.1 Protopterus annectens | reverse complement strand
AGTCCCAGTTATCTATCGGGATTCCCAACACCTCTTCCCAGTGTTGCTTCATTTTGTCTAGAACTGGATTTTTTACACTCGAGCTAGCCTTGTACCATTTACAGAAGATACTAGTTTCTTCATTTGCACCTTCCCCTCTCAGACTTTTTTTTACTAACTTCAATAAATGAAGTTTCAGTTATCCTATACTTATACCACTTCATACCTTTTATCTGTTTCAACAATCCCAGGTATAGGAGGTGAGAACCTCTTGCTATATCTAGTTATTTACTTTTTCCCACATTAATGTTTTGTTTCCTTCTACTAGCTGGTACCAGTATTTAATTTGCCTCCCTGCTGTTTCAAAAGTTTCTGAACTTTTGGGAGCCTATGCCAACGTATTCCAAAGTCTACGAGCACTAAAAATTCTCCTAGGTCTCTCTGTGCCAGCTTATTGAAGAACACTTCTATAGTCCCTTTAATATCTCTAAGATATGTGCATTTCTTTTTACTTGTCTTTTTTCCCCCGTTAATACTCAGTCTATGTTCATGTCCTCTATGTAGATCAGAGTGTGTATGTACCTTTAATTAGCTTTTGAGTTAGCAGGCACATGTATATAAATAATAAGCATGTGCAAGCAAGACTGCCATTCTGTAGTGAGCTGCAGAGGTGTAAGCATGTGTGTATGTGTAGTAGTCAGTCAGTTATTAATTTATATTTCATGTTGCTGTTATTCATCCTGATGTGTTTGTATGTAATTAAGCATATAAACAAACACCCAAGCCAGCCTCTTTATCTTAACTAGCTACACAAGATGAGTGGCATGGTGTCAGAAGTGGGATTTAAACCCATGTACCCATACATGTTTGTACATAATTACAAGGGCATTGTGTTTAAGCATAATTTGCTGGCATGGCAGAGGGATTTCGCAGACCTGCTCCACTTGTATTGATAATAATATTGCAGAAAATAAGAGAGTGTTTGAGCAAGAGTATGATATTTTATACAGGCTGCATTTTCTGACAAAGCTGTATCTACAAAGTCATTTATTCTGCTTAATTTAGCTGGTTCAGAAGCGACACTGAAAGAGAATGTTCATTTGTGTATGCACCTACTGTGTATGCAGGGGTGGGGAAAAACCACCATATAGTGGTACCAGTTGAAATGAGGGAAGACCTAGAATGCTTAATACATAAATTTAGAGAAATGGGTAACCCCCAAATAAATATTACAATGGAAAGGCACTTATGTTGCACAAGAGATCAAAAGCCTGGTGAAACTTCTGCAGCATACATAACTGACTTAAGAAATAAGGCTAAAACATGAATATTGGGTGAATTAAGGGATGAGTTGATAAAAAGACAGTCTTGTGTGTGGTATTAAAGATGATGGAGTGAGAAAGCTTTCACTTATTGACAGTGATTTAACTTTGAATAAGGCCATATAGATTTGTCAAATACATGAGCTCACAGAAAAGCACACAAACATGCTTACAAATGAGAAAGCTAATGTTGATAGTATGCAGCACGTGGTTAAAAGATTCAGGTCAAAGGGTGGAGTTGCCACAGTGTGAGCTTCAGTGAAACCCAGACAATCTCTAGCAAATTCCAAGGCATGCTCTGTAAACCGGGCTTGCTTAGTGAAACACAAGGGTAAGTCAGCAAACTCAAAGCGTGTGTCCTCACCTAGTCTCATAATCAACTGTTGTAATTGTGGAGGAAATCATGAGTCTAAAAGAGAAAAGTGTTTAGCTTTTGGTCAGCAGTGCCACAAATTTAAAAAATGGAATCATTTTCAAAGGTTTTGAAAATCAAAAGAGGTCCATTCTTTTATTAAAAGAGAACATTCAAAGAGACAAGTTGATCAATTAGAAAGCTGTAACCCTACTTTTTATATTGATGGTGTGTCTATGTTTGGTGAAACAGTCAATTCAGTAGATTTGTGGCAAAGAATGAAGTAATTTGTACTGTTTGGATTAATGAGAGACCCATAGAGCTCAAAGTTGATACTACTTGAAAGTGCAATGTTATGTCGGCAGAAATATTTGCTAGAGTAAAAGCTGGTGAGAAGCTTGATTTGGCAAAGTGTGCAAAGCTTGTTGCTTATGCTGGTGAAGAAATTCATACCAAAGGTTCAGTAGTGCTTTCACATTACTCTGCTGGGAGCAGCTATGATTTGCAATTTTACATAGTCAAAAGGCACATACAATCATTATTAGGCCTCAGAGACAATTTGAAAATGGGACTGCTTTCATTTAATAAGGAAGTCCAATTTGTAAGCTTGAAAGATAACTGTTCTAATTTTGCCCAGACTATTTTCCTACCTATGCTGATCTTTTTGAAAACGAACTAGGCAAACTCCCAGTTGTATACTCCATTCATTAGACCAGCACGGAAAGATCCAGTAGCTATGCAGTGTAGAGTCAAAGCCGACAGAATGATGCAGCAAGGAGTGATTTGTCCAGTAGAAGACCCAATTGAATGGGTATCATCCATGATAGTAGCTCAAAAGAAAAGCTCAGATGATATTAGAATATGTATTGATCCACAAGACTTGAACAAAGCACTAAAATGACCTCATCAACTAATGCGTACAGTTGAAAAAGTTGCTACTATTATGCAAAATGCCACTGTTTTTTCTGTCTTAGATGCAAAAAGTTCATTTTGGCAAATTTTGCTTGACAGAAAATCTTCATTGCTAACCACTTTTGGTACTCCTTTTGGCAGGACAGATTTTTGAGAATGCTATTTGGGATAAATTCTGCTAGTGAAGTCTTTCAGCGTGCAATGGAACAAATTTTTTTCTGGTTATCCCTGTGCTACTATAGTAGATGATATTGTGGTAGGAGGCAATGGTGGAGTCAAACATGATAGCAACCTCAGGAAAGTTTTAAAATGAGCTTGTGAAGTGGATCTTAAGCTGAATCCTCAGAAGTGCAAGTTCAGGCTACAAGAAGTTACTTATTTTGGTCCTGTGTTTACTTGTTCAGGCTTATGACCAGATCCTTCCAAGCAAACAGCAATTCATAAGATGCTATCTCCAGACAATATACAAGCACTACAACATTTTCTTGGCATGGTCAACTATCTAGGCAAGTTCATTCCAGATTTGAGCCAACTTTCAGCACCGTTAAGAGAGCTGACATGCAAAGATGTAACCTGGTCCTGGTTAGAACAGCACCAAAGAGCATTTGATGTCATGAAACAGAGAATTGCCAGTCCACCTACTTTAAGATACTGTGATGTTCATAAACCAGGAACTCTTTCTTGTGATGCTTCAAAATTTGGTCTTGGTGCAGTCATTCTTCAAGAGGGTAGACCAGTAGCCTATGCATTGAGAACTGTAACCCAAACTGAGATGCAATATGCGCAGATAGAGAAAGAACTTTTGGCAATTGTATTTGCATGTTCGAAGTTCCATGATTATATTTATGGCCGACCTATTCAGATCTAGACTGACCACCAAACTCTAGTCCCTATTTTGAGAAAGTCTATGCACACAGCTCCTATGAGATTGCAATGCATGATGTTGAAATTGCAAAAGTATAATTTCAATCTTGTTTACACAAAAGGCAAACTTCTTTATCTTGCTGATACTTTATCCAAATCGCCTAGGAAAACCACTGAACAGCATGGAAATGAGAAACATGATTTTGAAATCATGGAAGTGAGACATTTTTCTTCCACACATCTTGATGAGCTTAGAACTCATACAGCTTCAGATCCAATTCTCCAGAACCTCAACCACTTTATTATTTGAGGATGCCCATCAATGCAATCTTTTTACCACAAGAAGTGCAGCAATATTTTCTCTATAGACATGGGATTTTTGTCTGACAATGGTATCATCATGAAAGGTCCAAAAGTGATTGTTCCAAAATCTTTGCAACAAGAGTATATTACCATCTTACATCATGGCCACCCAGTACTTTCATCCTGTTCTGTTTGTAATAGTACTAAACCACATCAACAGAAAGAACCACTTCAGCTAAACCAGATTCCTGAACTACCTTGGTCGACAGTAGCTGCAGATATTTTCGAATGGAATGGTCAACATTACTTGGTGTTAGTAGATTCTTATCCAGATTGGTTCAAGATTGACCTGATTCCTAATCTCACATCCAGCACTGTCATTACTAAGTTGAAGAGACATTTTTCCATCCATGGTAGTCCACACAAAGTTATTTCTGACAATGGTGCACAGTTTATAAGTCAGCGGTTCAAGAGATTTGCTGAAGGATGGGACTTTATTCATGTTATGAGTAGTCCTGAGTACCCACAGTCAAATGGTTTGACAGAATGTGCAGCTCAAGGTGCAAAAAAGAAGTTATGTCTTACCATAACATTCCATCTGTATTGTTGATCTTCATTCATTCATTACATGTGAGTTTGGAATTGATCCTCAGTTCTGACACAGCCGTTTACCAAGCCCGCGTCAGCCAGAAAACTCTTGAGCTAAGCGTTACCCATAGTGCCCTTCTCCATATTACCTCAGATCAAGTTTGCCCAGAAGACAGAACAGTTTATAGAAAGGAAAGCAGAGGCTTTCTCTAAGCAAGTACCTTACCAGGAGTGGAAGGACCATAACCAAAACTCCAAGATCCCTTGGAAGGGGATGGAGGGGGGTTGTAATGAATGAATGAAGATCAACAACACAGAAGGAACATTATGGTAAGACATAACTTCTTTATCTGATGTTGTTAATCTTCTTTCATTCCTTACATGTGGGACAGAGTCCCTTGCTACCTGTTTCCTGGGAGGCCCTAAGGAAGAATATTCCTGAGTACCATTGAGCTGAAGGAAGCTCTTCCCCTAGAAATCATATCCAATTTATAATGCATAATAAATGTATGAGGAGAGGCCCATGTTGCAGCTGAGCAAATTTCATCCATGGAAGCCCTGGAATGGAAAGCTACAGAAGTTGAAACTGACCTAGTTGAGTGTGCTTTAATTCTTGCAGGAATAGCCATCTTATTTTCATGGTATATGGCGGTAATGCGGTCTCTAAGCCATTTGGATTGGGTAACTTTAGCTACTGCTTTCCCCATCTTAGGACCAGAATAGGCAATAAATAGATAGTCAGATTTTCTAAAAGACTTTGTCTTGTCAAGATAAAAATGTAGTTGTCTATGAACATCAAGCAATTGCAAAGTATACTCCCCTTTATCAGAGAATTTTGGAAAGAATACAGGCAGGTTATAGTTTGGTTAATAGCTAGATCAGAAATCACTTTCAGGAGAAATGAAGGGTTTGTTCATAAGGATACCCTGTCCTTGTGAAAAATAAAATATGGACACTTCATACTCAAAGAATGTAATTCTGATATACATCTAGAAGATGTAATAGCGACCATGAACAAGGTTTTTCAGGAAAAGAATTTCAGATCATATGTGGCTGCAGGTTCAAAGGGGAAACTGGTTAAAGATTGTAATTCCATTGCCAAGTCCCGTGGTTCAATTGGTTGTCTTAAAGGGGGCTTGATATGCAGAACTCCCTTTAGGAAGGTTTTACACAGTCTTTGAGAAATTAATGAATTATGAAGAAAGCCATTATAGTAGTTGGATATCGCAGGCAGATGGACTCGAATAGAAGAAGCTGCGGCTCCAGGCTCAAGCTGAGTAGATAAATAGTCTAGAACAACAGGTACCTGTGCCAAGAAAGGGTCAATATTTCTATCCTTGCACCAGAGAGAAAAGCGCTTCCATTTACTAAGGTATAGCCTTCTGGTGGCTGGTTTATGTGAAGCTAAAAGAATATGATGAACTGGAGAGGATAGGTCACTTTGCCTGGCAATCAGCGGAAATGGAGAAACCAAGCTGTCAGCTTGAGACTGGATACATTTGGGTGAATCAAGCCCTATGGATGTGTTACCAAGTCTGGAATTGGGTCCAGAATCCAGGGTTGATAAATAAGATGAGGCCACAAAAACGGCAACCAAATTTGACGAGGCCAGTAAGGAGCAATGAGGATCACTTTGCTTCTCAATCAAAGAGCCCTCTTCATGAATTGTGGTGTCAAGGGTAGAGGAGGATAAGCATAGAGAAGACCCATGAGCCAATTATGTAGGACAGCATCCCTCTGTGACCGCCCCCCTGCAGGAGGAATAGGGCAAAATCGCTGCTGCATTTGTGATTTGTGGGGGAGGCAAATAGATCACAGCAAGGCTGACCCCAGTGACTGAAAATCTTTGCCATCACTCTCGGATTGAGGGATCACTCATGAGACAAGAGAATGCAGCTGCTCAACTTGTCTGCAATCACATTGAAAACCTTGGAAATGTGCATTGCTACAAGAAAGTGATTGGAAGCTATCATCCTTTGGCCAGATTCTCATGGCTTCCCGACATAAAGGGAAAGATCTGGTTCCCCTGTTTGTTTATGTACCAGACTACTGACATGTTGTCTGACTGAATGGCAATTGTTCCCGAAGGGAGGACAGAATGGAATGCTTGTAATGTGAGAAGCACTGCCCTCAGTTCCAGAACAGTGATATGCAAACTGGCCTCTAGGGGTGACCAAGTGCCTTGGACTGTCTGTCTCTAATAATGCCCCTCCCCACCCAATCAGGAAAGCATCCATGGTCACTATGGCTAAGGGTAGAGCGGGGGAGAATGGGCAACTTCATAGGATTTGATCTGGCTTCAGCCACCAGAGAAGGTCATGTTTGCAAAAATTAGTTATCCTGATCATGTAAGACATAGAAAGATCTAAAGGGAACCAGTGAGTTATTAACAACCATTGAAGGAGTCTCATATGAAGTCCCGTTAATGTGACCATCATGATGGAAGCCGCCACAGATCCCAGAAGTTGTAGAATCACTCTTGCTGGAACCTTAGTGTAGTTCAGAATTAGTTGGAGTTGAAGTCTCAGTCTTTGTAATCTGTGGGAGGGAAGAAATACCTGACAGATCGATGTGTCGAATTCCGCCCCTATGAACTGCAGACTTTGGGATGGTGTAAGTTTGCATTTGCTCTCATTCACAGTAATGCCCAAGTGCTTCAAAAGTTTCTGTGTTTGCTGTATGATGAACAACAGTTGCTGCTTGGCTGGGGTGGTAAGGAGCCGATCATCCAAATATGGAAACACCCAGAATCCTTGCAGTCTCAAGTGAGCTGTCATCACTGCCATGCATTTGGTGAACAGTCTGGGGGCTGTACAGAGACCAAAGGGCAGTACTCAGAATTGGTAATGATTGGCTCCCAGCCAGAAGTGGAGAAATTTTCTGGAGCGTTTGTCCATTTTTATGTGGTAATACGCATCCTGAAAATCTATAGAGCATATCCAATCATCTTTTCCCAAAAAGGGAAGTATTGACTGTACCATGACCATCCAGAACTTTACTTGTTTGACAAATTTGTTTAGGTTGCTGAGGTCTAAAATAGGCCTCCAGTCCCCTGTTTGTTTTAGCACTAAAAAGAATCTTGAGTAAAACCCAGATTTTTGTTGGTCTAGACAGACTACTTGGATGACCCTTTTTTGAAGCAGCTTTTGAATTTCTATTGCTGCAAATTCCCTTTGAATGGTTGGAACATCAGGAATATGCCTGGTTGGCTTTCATTTTGAAATGAAGGGAATGTGATATCCTCTAGTTATTATCGTCTGCACCCAAGAATCTGTGGTTATCTCTTGCCAGGCAAAGTGATGTAAAGAGAAACAACCCTCAACTGCCTCCAGAGCCAAGTAATTAGGCCACTCTTCAGGAGCATGATAGGGCTGTCCAGAGAAAGAATCTCTGGATCCCTGGTTACATGGACCCCCTCTGCCCCTAAAGGGACATCTTCCATTTAAATTACCCCCTCTGCCCTGGGGAGAAAATTTTGCCCGTGTGTCATGGAAAGGCCCTTGGGATTTTCTGTACCACATCTTTCCACTCCTGTTGTTCCTAGAGTAGGGTCTCTGAGGAGTAGAAAAATGGACACCTATGGCAGACAGGGTCTTACCGTCATTTTCACACCTGGCCAAGGTATCCCCTTAACCTTAGAGCCAAACAGGGATGAGGCCTCTATGGGGGCGTTAAGGAAGAAAGACTTGAAAGGGTCCATGAAATCGCAAAGTTTCATCCAGGCGTGGCGTCTAGCCATGAATCCAGCGCCTGCAGCTCTTGCCGCCCCTTTGGTTGAGTGTGAAATCAACCTCATGGATGAATTGGAAATGGACTCCAGGGTGGCGAGTTGTGAGGCAACCTTGTCTCGTACCTCATCAGACACTGCTCCTGCAAGCATTTCGGAAAGCTCTGAAATTAAGTCTCTCTGAAGACTCGTGAAGTGTGCTAAGTAGTTCATAGACCTGATTGCAAAGGTCGCTGAAGAAAAGATCTGCTTCCCTATCCTGTCTATTGTCTGAGACTCCCTGTTTGGGGGATGGACAGTGAAGCTCTCCTCAGCAAGCTCTTTCTTTGTGGCTGCTGCCACAACCATAGCAACAACAGGAAGACCTTTGTACCAATGAGGTTGAGCTTCTGGTGGGGAGAGTATCTTATCTTATCTTGCCTACGTAGGATTGGCTCAATGTCATCAGGTGTCATCCAAGCCTGCTGCACGATGTACTGAACAAGTTCATCTGCATGGGGGAGTCACCCAGGAGGTAGATGGTTGGGCTCAGAAAGCCTGCAAGAATACATACTCCTTGGAGGAAGGGGTGCTGGATTTCCAGATGCCCTGCTGTTTCAGTATTTCTAGGATGTCTCCAAAGGAGACAACTTCAGGGGGTGACCGTGGGGACCCTTCCCATCATCGTAGTCTGTATCTTCCACCAATGATTCCTCAGAGGAATCAACATGTTTCCTCTTGCACACTTTGTTGCGAGGGCCCTCCTCGAGGGGAATGTCAAAGGAGGAACCCGCAGAAGGGGAGCCTTGATGAAGACTAACTTCAGGCTTCAGAACCCACTGTCCAATAGTAGTGAGAGGTGATAGCTGTGGCTCAGAAGCAGGAGGAAGAGGGCATGTCTCCAACACTGATGGATCCAACTGGGAGCCAGCTGTGGCTAATGCTCTCTCCGTCGCCTGGAAAGCCGGACCCCCTGAGGAGGGATGGGAACCCAGAACCAAAACAGACAAACTCAGAACTGGGGTTACACCCCACCCCTTAGGGCCAACCCCCCAGGGAAGGAGCCTCCAGAAGAGACAGGGCTGCTGAGGCAGGCCAATATTGGACCCAAGAATGGCCTGTTTCTGCAGAGGGTTCAGACCAAAGAGAAGTCCCCGCACCGAAGTGAGATCCACTATCAGTGCCAAAACCACTGGAACTGGTGTAGCAGTCAGTGACAAAACTTCCAAAACCTGCAAAGAGGTTGGAGCAGGAAAATACTGTGGAGTCCTCAGAGCAGGGCCCTCAGCTCCGAACGGGAGGGAGGGTATCCGAGGAGGAGAAAAGCCACTGGCCGTCAACAGCTGGTCCACCAGTCTCACTATATCTAACTCTGACAGGCTCTTGGAGGAATGGGTAAATAACCCCGATGGTGAAACTGGATGTTCAAGGAAAGGACTATGCTGCTGTCCATAAAAAGGGTCCACCAATGGGAAATATCTGGTTCTGGGAAGAAGTTCATCTCTCTGAGCCAAGGTTGAATGACCAATATGAAGTTCAGTGAGGGAAGCGACCAGTTCAGGAGTGACATTTATTGGCACAGAGAGATGTCTCAGAGCCGAGGCAGTTTCCATAGTGGTTGTTGGAGTCAAAGTTGGTGCAGACATAGAGATCAGAGCAGATGATGTGGTTAATGCCGTGGGCAAAGTTAATGGTGCAGTTATAGAGATTGGGGTAGACAATGTGGTCAGTGCCAATGGAACAGACGGCACCGATGAAATCACCTCTTTTGGAGCCGAGATCAGAGCTGAGGATTTCAGCCTCGGAACAGACTCTTTATGTGATAACTTTGGAACCTTAGGCCTTGGTTCTGATAATTTCATCTCATTATGAGAATCAGGAAGGGATTTACTCCTCTTTTTATCATCTTTCTTCAGAGGGGTGAAGCCTCCGTCTCAGAGATCACCTCCGCAAATGGAGATTTTAATAAACGAGCAAGCATACATTTATTTCTACATTCTGCAAGAGTGCGGGAGCTGAAAGTCTTACAAATATCACAAGGTGGTTTCTTTGATAAATGAGAAACCCCTAAGCAGTATACACAAGATACATGACTGTTTACGTTTTGCATTTTCCTATCACATTTGTCACATCTTTTAAAACCAGTAGTTGTTTTCTTTTCTGACATATTTTCCACAAAGAGTATAATAATTCCCAAACAGGAAATCACACAATCCAAATATAATAGTAATAATAATAAAGATCCACAACAAAAAAGGCAACACAATTCTTAAGTGAAAGTAAGGAAGTGAAAGAACAGAGGGTGTACCAACTATATTACGGAAAGACTACCCAACCGTGTAAGGGAAAGTACCAACAATGGTAGAAGAATTACCAAACTGGTAGAAAGACAGTGATAAAGGTGAAAATAGGGCACTAACAAAAGGGTTCAACAAAAAACAATGACTAAGTATAGAAAAAGGTCTTTTAAGAAAGAAATTCCTCAGAACTTATTGAAAAAATATACACTTAGCTGAGAGGCTGTCTGGCATGTCTTGTTTCATATGCAGCAAACAAGATCTGGGGTAATATGGAGAAGGGCACTATGGGTAAAGCTTAGCTCAAGAGTTTTCTGACTGGAGCAGGATTGGTAAACGGCCATGTCAGAACCGAGGATCGGTTCCAAACCCACATGTAAGGCATGAATGAAGATTAACAACATCAGATCAGTTGTTAGAGAAGTCAAAATGAAACAATTCCAATGTTTTTCTGAGTCTTCTGAATCTCAGAACTATTACTCACGATAATCATCTTGGCTCACCTACCCAGAGACTTATATCGAGACAAACCAGAACCACACTACCAATCAGTAGCAATTTGCTGGTTCCGTCTGCTAAGAACAACAAAGCAATGAAAGCTCAACTCCTGAAAAATCTTTTCTCCCACAAGTCCTATTATGATAAGACCAGCAAACCGCTCAAGCCATTACAAGAAGGGAAGATAGTGAGGATGCAGACATCAAAAGGTTTTTATCGGATTGGAATCATGAAAGTTTGTGTCCAGAGCTAAGATCATGCTCCATGGAATCTCAAGGAATAGACTTTAGATGGAATTGGAAACATTTAGTACCAATGTCCAAGCCAGTATTGCAGCATCTTCCCTGTGATAAAGACTCTAGTTCTCAGAGTGACTTATCCAATGTTCCACTTCCAGAGGACATTCCAGCAAATATCGCTGTTCCTGAGAATATCCCCAAGAGTCCTAAAGCAGATCGTTCACCAATGACATTCCCTGTTGTTAAACCCAGTCCTAACTGCTACATTACAAGATCAGGTCGCATTTGCAGACCTTGTTTCAGATACACAACAACTTGGGCATTAATGTTGTTTTATTCATTATTGTCTGTACAATCTGCATGTCTATTCAAACATTATTATCATTGCAAGACAGTTCAGTAAACAGGGAGAATGTAGATCAGAGTGTGTATGTACCTTTAAGAAGCTTTCCAGTTAGCTGGCATGTGTATATAAATACTGAGCACGTGCAAGCAAGACTGCAATTTTGTAGTGAGCTGCAGAAGGGTAAGCATGTGTTATGTGTAGTAGTCAGTCAGTTTGTTTATATTTTATGTTGCTGCTATTCATCCTGATGTGTTTGTATGTAATAAAGTATATAAATGAATACCCGAGCCTCTTCATTTTAACTAGCTACATAAGTCAAGTGACACTCTATATCTGTATTCAGTATCATTTCCATCTATATTGCCATATTTATTTATTTATTTATTTATTTATTGACATTTATTACCTGAAAAGTTCGACTGGATAAAAGCCCTGTTTCAGCAGAGGCCCAAGGAGAAAAACTCCAAATTAATGCAAAACATTTTAAGAGCAATAATTTTACAATCTTCAAAAATAAAACAAAAACTTCTGCAGTAAAATAATTATAACAAATTAGTGATAATATAAAAAACATTGGTTAAGAATCAAAACAAGTTATATAATAATCATTTAATATTTATAAAAATTTTAAACAGTTTGTAGGGAGAAATTAAAGGTAAGTTAGTCTAATACAAACAGGAATTGCAATATGAAGTAAGGGATATATATTGTTGAGACTGCAGTTTACCACTGTCCAGTATAATTCCAAACTTGGTCTAGATAATCACTCATATATCCTTAGTAGTTATAATTTATTCTAAGCCACTCTTGGGGAGTTAACTTCCTATATAAAAATCTCTCATCTTTTTTATTATTATTTTTAACATTTCTTTGGATGGAGATGCACTAGGGCCATCATATTATAAATGACTAATGAAAGTATATTTCAGTTTAGACCTTGTGCTTTTTGGTCTAAATCTAAATGTAATCATTTCCATTTTGTAAATTGTTTTTCAATTTTTTGCATCACCTCTTCATTACTTAACACCAAAGATATTTATTGTTGTCCCCAACCATATACCTAAATATTCAACGTGTTGACTACTGTAGCATTGTAGTCAATTTAATTACATATTAGATGTTAAATGAGACTGCTTTTATAAATTTATTGTGTAGCCTGACAGAGAATTTTGAAGTATGATAAATATATTGGCTAAATCTTCTTCCAGATCATTTAGGGTCATTAGTACATCATCTGCAAATAACGACAATTTTAAATCCTCCCTCCCCCATTTGTATCTTTTTATTAAAGATCACTTAAACTCTTGAGTCAGTGGCTCTAAGCATACTGCAAGTAGCAGGGGAGACAAAGAGAATCTCTGTCTAGTACCTTGATGTAACTGAAATGCTGACAATAATCCTTCAGATATCTTCATTTGTGCTGTAAACCCAAGATCCTCTCAAGGAAGGTCACAAACTGGCTAGAAAGTACCATCTCATATAAAACTTCAGAAAGATAATGACAACTTACTTCATCAAATACTCTTCTTTATCTAAGTTAAAAACCCATAGTGGTTTTCCTTTCCTTTCTGCTTCCTGCAGTATCATTATAGGACAATGTTCCTCTCTCATGCATAAATCCACACCGATCTTTATGTATTAGTGCATGTAACAATTTTGCATGTTTTCCCACCTGAATGTTCATAAATATTTTGTAATTTTAATGGTTTTATTTGCATCTTTTGAAGTATGTATAATGACTCCTTAGTAATATATATTTTTGCTGAGTCTCAACTATTGTTTATGCCTTGCTGAGTAAAATGTATATCCTTTGTCTCTGCAACCTTTATTGCTGATTGTTCATGCATCTTCCACCCCAATCTGCTTAAATAACTGTTTAAAGAATTTCCCCTGCAGTGTTAATCTATTTTTCTTAGGTCCTTCTGACACTTCAGTTGGTAATAAAATTGCATTCCAATCTCCTGATATAACCATATGCCCTTCAGAAAATGCAAATATAGTAGCTCTCTGACTTCTAGCTTTAACTTCCTCCTTCAGACTTCCCTTCTTCTTAACCACCCCTCCCAGATACTTGAAGATATTAACCCTTTCTCACTTTTCAGCTTCTTCTGATTTTTCCCTTGCTGCCATTATGTCTGTCTTACTTGTATTCAATTTTACCCTATGTGCCTTCAGTTTTGCATTCCATTCCCTTATCATTTGCTGACATTCTTGTTTAGAGTTTGGGTGTAATAGATAGATTATATATATATATATATATATATATATATATATATATATATATATATATATATATATAGATATAGATAAATGTAGAGATGCACGCACACACACACACACACACACACACACACACACACACACACACACACACACACATACATATATATATATATATATATATATATATATATATATATATATATGTGGGTCTACCTGACAATGCCGAAAGCTGACAACGCCGACGATGAGAACACCGACACCAGAAGATCGACAACTGAGATGACCGATGGATGAAAAACCCGACGCTGAGAACACCGACATGTGAAAAGGCTGTGTAAGTATGCGGTAGTGACGGACATTAGGGTTAGCGTGCAAGTAAGGTAAGTGTGCGATATTGACGGACTCTAGGAATAGGGGTGGGTTAAGTGAGTTAGGGTTAGGGCGCGGGTTAGGTGAGTGTGCGATAGTGACAGTCTTTAGGGTTAGGGGCGGGTTAAGTGAGTTAGGGTTAGGGCGCGAGTTAGGTGAGTGTGCGATAGTGACGGACCTTAGGGTTAGGGTTTGGGTTAAGGTTATAGATAGTTGTGTATGTAAGGTTTAGTGTGGGTTTGTAAGGATTTTGGTGTGCTTGTGTTGTGTGTGTGCTTTTTGGACAGGGGATTTGTTTTGTTTGTTGATTGTCAGGATTGTGGTGTGTCGGGCATGTGAGGTTTTATGTTTGTGAACTTTCGGTTATGTGGTGTCGGTGATTTCATTGTCGGTGTTGTCAGGTAGACCCATATATATATATATATATATATATATATATATATATATATATATATGCAATACATGCACATATACTTTATATATGTATATAAATCAAAGGTTAGAAAGGTCACATAGACAAACCATCCAGTAAAAATTGTAAGAAAAAAACAGCGTTTTCAGTGTGTGATACATTAAACTTCCTGTAATGGAGGCCCATTGGATATATGCAAATGCCCATGACTTTTTACTTTACAAGTCTTTATGGGTATATTCAGGCCAATAAACTTAAGTCCCACTAGCTATGGATATGCATGTTTCAGCCCTTTTAGTGACCTCATCACCACAACATAACTGGATTGTTTGGCTACACATTAGAGGCACAAGAGTTTTAAACCCATCTGATTCCCATAACATATCATTTCATTCCTTACATAGTTTGATAGTCATTTAGTAATATAAATAAATTCTGTGTCTCTCACACACACACACACACGCACACACACACACACACACACACACACACACACACACACACACACACACACACACACACACACACACACACACACACACCACTACCTACAATGAGGCGCATACATGCACATCTATGCCTGGGATTCAGAAACATAGTGGGCACGGTCACACTGGGCCGGCTTCTGTTTACTGGGGGGTGCAATGAAGTCCAAAGCAAAAGATTAACATCATGAAACAGCAGTGAGAACATAACAGCAAATTTAAAATACTGCTTGCAGCCATAGAAATGCCTGTGGCAATAGAACATATCCTGGGGTGGTTGCCACAGTATACAATGAGAAAATTTTTGAACTTCATAAGTGTACTCACCTCAATTTGGATCAGCATGTTCATACAATCACAGAAGTGACAAGATGGAAAGAACAGCTAGCAACCTTAAATAGCCAATACAGTGTGGCTTCATCTATTTTGACCAAATAAAAGGGTAGAAATGAGATTATAGTTAGGTAATGAAAAGGGGGAAGCAAGCAGAGAGAATTACAAAAAGGGGAAATGCGAAGGAGTGAGCAAGATGGTGGTGGAGAATGTAGGGTGAATTTTGTTCATGACAGGCACTCAATTTATAAATATCAATAAGGTAAGGTGGTGAGGGAAATAAAAACAGCTGTAGTAAGGTAAGAAGTTTTGAATAAGTAGCAGGGGCATTCAAACAAACATAGAATACAGACAAGACTGATGAGGAGGTGCTGAAACACTGATGGAGGGGAGCACAGTGGAGTAGGAGACATCTGACAAATGGGGGAAGACAGTGGTGACTTGAGGGACTGTACAACAAACAAGGGTGGGCACAGACAGAAAAGTGAGGGAAACACCAGGATGGTGAATAGGGTGTGTATAGCCAGTAGCATCACCCTGCCCATGCTGCACCCTGAGGGAGACCATACCCCACCTTGGGCCTTGGCTCTGATGATGATCCCGATGCCAGGTAGGAACTCAGTTTTACAAGTCACAAAAGGAGTCTTTCCAGGTAGGCATTGCACACATTGAGGAACCAGTCCACCAGCTTTCAGATCACCTCAGCTAACCTGCAGTGTTGTATGAAAGGGACCCCATCCCTGACAGTGCCACTAGTGGGGACCTCAGTTATCTAGGCTGGTATGCCCTCCTAGCCAATTACTTCTATCACACTCCTTAGCTAAACTATGGAATTCTCTCCCCCCTCCCTCTGCTGTACTCACAACCACTCTAATTTCAAATCTCTCCTCCATTCTTACCTTACCTCAAACTGGGACTGTTCCTGCCCCCTTCCCACCTAAATTACACTGTTGTCCCTTTCAAACCTCCGTTCAATCTCATCAGCTATCACCTCTGATCACTAACATTATTGTTAGAACAAACACTAAACTTGTATAAACACTCTGTGACTTGTACTTTTAATTATATTCTCTGTATTACTTTTGACTTTATCTATATTTTGACATTTGTATTTTTAAACATATACTCCCTGATTTTGTATTTATATTTTAAATTGTATATTTATGCTTTTGTATACTATATATTCCATACTGTACTTATGTTATACTGTAACTGCTTTTGGAGCTTTTCTCCCTGAGCCTCCACTGAAAATGGCCTCTGCTTTGTCCAGTGGACTTCCTTGGTCATCAAACTGGAAATAAATAAATAACCAAAGACCTTCTGTGCTACAGGTTGTTCTTGGGAGGCCCTGTCAACCTGCTCTTGAGAAGGGGGTATTGATGGCCACTGGGAAGTGGTGGTCCATGTCCAGGCCACAGGTGGTGCTGTGGACATTTTATAACAGGAAAATAAATGGAAAGAAACAAAACAATTTAGAAATAAATGTAATAAATAGAAAGGATAGTGAGAAAAAGGGGGGAGTGGCAAATACAAGCATACAATTAACTAATTTGTGTCTATAATATTACTTGTGACTAAAACCCTAACTGGATTATTACACAAGTTTTCCTTGGCACTCACACAAAACTCTACATAGCAATGATATATATCGCTCCACCAGTATCCCTACATATATTGAAAGACACACTCAATATGATTCAGGTCCATACATTCCAATACAAACTAATTATTCTAGGCAACCTAAACTTACACTAGAAAGGCAATCAGATGCAAAATCTGATTATCTCATCCCACATCCTCTTTCAATTGGAACCACAGAAATCAGAACTAATCTGCTAACAAAATATTCATTAATTTTAGACACAGACCTAACAAATATTCCATACATATTTAAAAAGTCTACAAATACTGCCAGGCACAATCGTTGACCATAACCCAATAATCACTGATGACATTGATCAGCATTTACTAGTCCCTAAAACACAAGGAACCTCTTTGGACTGCACAGACGATAACCTATCCACTGAACTACAGCACAGAGACTGGTACCCTGTCTACTGCTGTTCAATCGGTTTACTATTATAATTCCGAAGTGCACTCGGTCGAAAGATGTTATCTTCGACTCCCAAGTGCGAAAGTGACAATGTCAAATTCTGACATTGCCAAAAGTACATCTCGAATTCGACCTCCAAACGGGCTTTAACATGGGTCGAGATAGGGGCGAGATTTGTAATTCGACAATGTTAGGTTCAACATTGTCACCATTCGACCCTTGCCATTCTCTGTAGTGGTGTCAGCAAGGTAAGCGTCGGAATTATGATAGTAAACCATTCAATCCCCACCTCTGCTCTGACCACCTTTTATAACTTGCACTGCTCTATAGAGTCCACAACAGCAACAGTAGAACGGCAGAATGTCCCAAAACAAAAACTGGTGCAGGACTCAAGGACTTTAGCACAGCTCAAACAGTGATGCTCCTTTATTAAATAATACAATAGACACTCGACTGGTTAAGCGTTTTCATCTGTTATAGTACAGACTTCCTCAGAACCAGTATTTTAGAAGTTACCATAGTTTAAATAGCAAATTTGGCGCCAAAAATTTCAAATGACTTAAAGAAACATCCTCCTATATAACATGATATAAAATAATACAATACATAATATCTACATAACTATGCAAATTCATTCTAAAAATTCATTCTAAAAATTCCTCCAATGGAATACAAAAATCCATTTTAAAAAATCTGTTTACTAATATATATCCTAAGAATATAACAATCATATACTCATTTACATAAATAAGTACATTAGAACAATATATATACTAACTAAAAATTAAAAAAGGTTTAATACTAATACTTTCATTAATGCCCGGATATCTAGTGGCATCTGCAAGTATTTGCCACTTGCTTTCTTTCATTACTAACAAGACTTTCCAATTCCCTCCTTGTGCATAACTATCTACCTGATCTATAATTGAAAATTTAAAATGATGTTGATCCCCTTTGTCACATAAATGTTTATACAATGCATTATTCTTATCTTTAACTTGAATTTTATAATAATGCTCATATATACTTTTTTTATTTGCCTCTCGGTTTTTCCTATATAAAATGCTGGGCAGGCAAGGCATGTAGGAAGATAAACTACCTGCTTGGAATTACAATTGCCTGCCCTGCACTTCACATATGTCTTGTTGATGTCTTCAAGCTTAATGCCTACTGCTTCATTAATACGCCCACACTGTTTACATGATCAGCATTTAATAGTCCCTTTTGATATATTCTTAGGTTTTACAAATTTGTTTGCCCTTTCCAGTAACCTTTTGATATTCGGCGCTGTTTTATATACAAAACATGGGTGGCTACTTAGTCTCATGCCAATATTTTCCGATATTGTTATCAAATCCCAGTGTCTGTTTACTATTTCCTTAACTAAGTTCACGTATGGTGTATACATTAAAACACACACTCTATTTTTACCTTCACATGCCAAATAATTATTTTTTGTATCAATATCTGCACTGGCAAAATTAAAACTACCTAATAATGGTAGATATTTAATAACCCATTGCTTTTTTATATAATCTACTACATCTTTCAACATAGCTAAAGGGTATCCCCTATTCCTAAACATATTAGAAATAAACTCTAATTCAACTTCCATGACTTCCTGTGTGGATGACATGCAGGCAGCACTAATACATTGTCCCTTGAAGACATTTTTAAACATATAAGGTGGTGATTACTATTAAATTCTATATAGTCATTTGAAAATGTAGTTTTCCTATATATCCTAGATGCAAAACCTCCACTAGAGTGACTTATATACGTATCTAAGTAAGAAATACCCTTTTCACTTATATTATAAGTAAATCTAAGAAATTCTGTCGTTCCATTGATGTATTCAATAAATTCACTTATTTTTTCCTTTGGACCTTTCCATAAAATAAATAAATCATCTAAAAATCTAACATAAAATGCTATGTCCAAATAAAATCTACTTTTGAACAGGAATTCAGACTCACATTCCAACATAACAAGATTAGCGAAAATGGGGGCACACAAAGCCCCCATGGCCACACCTCTGCTCTGTCTAAACTATTCGCCTTGAAATAATATGTAGTTATGATCAAGAACTAAGGCCATCATATCCGTAATTAAGCTAATCTTTTCCCAACTCAAGTTGGAAAGATTTCTCAAGCTATTACTAAAATATTCAAGTCCAATTTCTCTAGGTATACTTGAAAATAAGTCCATAATGTCAATGGTTAAAAAAATCAAATTTTCATTCCATAAATCTGGTGATAGCTTACCTAGAAAATTCCAGGAATCCTTAATCAAATGTGGAATATTCTCATACACATGGTTAGTCCATCTATCAATTGCAACTCCCATATTGTATGTTTTAGATTTAGATCCTGATATAATAGGTCTAAATGGAGGATTTCTAATAGATTTATGTACCTTAGGAATACCTATTATATTAGCCAGTGTAGGATAATCTACTTTCAAAAATGTATGAATCTCGTTTGTTATTCTATTATCGATCAAGTATTCCTCAAGGGCCAAATCTATCCTTTTATATCCTATGTTGATTTGATTTATGGATACCACTTCATAATTACCTGACAAGTACAAAATATTATGTATTTGTGCATTGTAATCAAAAGTATTGTACACTACAATACCGCCCCCCTTGTCAGGTTTCATTGTTCTTATTTCATTATTATGCATTAATTGATTTAAGCACATCCATTCATTTAATGTTAAATTATCCTTATAAACCTTATTTTATGTGTTTCCTGTCTTAATGTTATTATTCAACCAATAAATATCTTTGCATACCATTTTTTCAAAATTTGCTACTTGTATATTAGAAACTGGGATGTATGTACTTTTTTTAATAAGATCCTTATGCACTATTGACTTCACATTATCTTCACTTTGCTTAAATTGTATGGCTAAATTTAGCCTTCTACAGTACAATTTAATTTCTTTAATAGTATCGACTACATTAAAAGTAGTCACACTGCTCTATAGAGGACAAACTTTGCCCTTTAATGAAACACAGAGGAAAGGGGTGCACTATATCACGGTTAACACTGCAGCTCCTTGCTTTATTTAAGCAAAGAAACAAGGCAAGGAAATCCTGGAAAGATAATCTCAGAAATACAAACAGGGACTACCTCAAATTGCACCAAAAACAAGGATTGTAACCAAAAAGCTAAAGTCAAAGCTAAATATTTATTTTTTATTTTACATTTGTTGACCGGGCTAGTCTAGCTGGACATATTTCCATTTTCAGTAGAGGCCCAGGGAGAAAAGCTCCACACAGATATACAAAGTATAAAAATATTGTTACAAGGTAAGTAAAGGATTAATAAACAATAAAACAGATGTTTTTTCATTCTAGATTTAAAGTAGCAATAAACAGAATATTACTTAAGGAAGCTAAAAACAGTTGTAGTACAGGAGAGTTACGTACAATACTTCACATCAGGTACAAGGATTTAAACAATAGGTTAGAGTTTAGCTAGTGACAATCTTATTTACAGATTAAGGAAGCAATACTTCACATAAGGTACAAGGATTTAAGCAATAGGTTAGAGCTTAACTAGTGATAGTCTTATTTACAAGACTAAGTGTTTAGAAGAGGGGAAGTTAGGTTAGAAGAGGAAGAAACAGGGGTGATGAGGGTGATTAGTCAGGGTTACTACAAGGGCAAAGCCAGTGCTTTTGGAGGTGTTTTTTAAGTTCTAGTTTGAAAAGTGGCAAGGATGTTATTAGAGTTAGTTCATTGGGTAGCAGGTTTCAGTTTTTTCCTGCTGTGTTGGTAAACAGAGAGTCACCAGATGCATTATTAGACTTTGTTAAGCTAGCAAGGAGTTTGTTAGAAGAACGTAGGGAGTTCAGATTATTGTATGGGACTAGGAGTTTTGAGAGTATAGGGGTATTATTGGGCTGGTGAAATATCTTGTGGACAATTGTGAGTTGGGGGATTTTCAGATGGTTTTGGAATTCAAGCCAGTCAAGTTGCCTGAGATTAGAGCAGTGGTGGGTTCTAAAGGGATTACCAGTAGCGAATCTGGCAATGTTATTATAGGAAGTTGCTAATTTGTTAAGGTTAGTTTTTTTAAGGTTGGTAAATATAGGTGAAGCATACAGAAGGGTTGAAATTAGATGGGAGTGAGCGATCTTGGCTCTAGCTGTTGAGGTTAAAAAAGGTTTTATTCTATATAAGGAAACTATTTTTCTGTTGACTATTTTAATGGTGTTGTTTATATGGTAATCAAATGAGAGATTATTGTATTATATTATAAATACATTAGACAATCTCTAGAAACTAACCTAGGTCACCCCAAAAGACTCTGCATGGCTGTCAAGGCTATCACTGATAATAAGGTCTTTCCATCCATAAAACTTAAACATGAGATTCTTAAACAAACAACAGACAATATAGCTTATCCCCACAGGCAATAATTCACTACTCCCAAATTATGGCCACCCACTAGCTGTCTTCACATATTACATATCCCAATAATTCCCCCAGTTCTAGTTGAAACTGATTAATGATAAACATATGGAAAGTTACCAGAGAAAATGAATGTCAACTATACAAGAAAACATTCACACACATATGTAGGACAGGGAGGCAATATCTTAGCAAGCCTCTCTCACACATATTCAACATACGACTCACCACCACAGTTCTTTCTTACAGTATTAAGGATGCTCTTGTAACAACCTTGCCAAAAGCCCCTGTACCTACCATCACTTCTAACTACAGGCCCATTGCCAACCTATGCCATCTAACAAAGATCTTCAAACAAATGCTTTGCAATCAAATCCTAAAATACATCTCCAAATAACTGTTTTGAACTGTTTGTAGGTAGGAAGGGATAGCTTGTTAACAAGATTTACTTTGATTCAGATTATGTTGTTTTACCTTTAATTTCACTATTGGTTGTTAGAAAGGGCAAGCTATAGCCACCCCAAGAGGCCTTAACAGCTATAAATTCACACAGACTACAGAGAGGAAAATCCTGAGCATATCTAAACAATCCTACCTTGGTTTGTGATTTATTGATCTTTGTTGTTAAAAAGAAGTGTGACTGAGTGATAGTGAGCAGAAGCTACTGACGTAAAGTAATTACTACTTTTGTTTGGCTTGCAGAACTCGTATGGTCAGAACAACTTTACTGTTATTAATTTATTATTTAGTTGTATATTGCTGGTGTGATTTTTTCCTCACAGAAGTTGATTTAAGTTCTCCTTAAATTCTGTGTTTACTGATTTTTATTATTCTTTTCTTTTACAATATTGTATTCGTTTGAAGCTGAATATGGATTCCTTAAATGAGTATGCAATTAATGATTTGCTAATGCACAAATATCTTGTACAGTGTAATAAATGCTATGCATATTTAAAGGTAACAGTTGATAACACTGGTGATCTGTGTTCCTCATGTCAAAAGTTGGATCATTTGCTTACCATTGTTAGAAGTAAATCTAGACCTAAGGATGATGATTTCACTTGTGCAACTGGCACGGCTTGACGAACTGTTGTTTTATATATTAATGACTGGACTGGTGAGATAAATAATGTTAGCCATAGAACAAATAGAACATATTTAGGAAGTGATGCATGTATTGCCTGCAAAGATCATTCAACCCCTATGAAACTTTGGAATTCTGGATGCAAGTATTCAGCAATCTGAGGATCCAGTTTGTTTAGAAGGAAACAAAAAAGAAAGAAAGGAAGAAGTTCACAACAAATAACAAGGAAGAAAATAAACTAATTAATGACTGTAAAGGAAAGATAATACGTAGTAAAAAAGATGCTGCTTTGTTATGTAACACACAAGTTACAAGGAATGATGGTATTTTTCTTTCAGAAAGCCTTCAGTCTATAGAAAAATACATCATTTTACCAACAGAGAAGGTAGAAAAAAGAGGCAAGGGGCAGGTGAAAAGGAAGAAATCAAAACTGAATGTGGAAGGATTGAAGAACATTAATGTAAGAAAAAAGAAGAAAAAGACATGTTGGCTACATGGCACAAGCTGTGGATTTACAATACTAGCTGGATGAGAATTTAATACACAATGAAAACAGTGGGATTAATAAGACTAATGGTGATGAAGATATATCCTTCGTAACAATTGATAGAGTAGATATTACAGTATTAGAAGCTGAAGATTCTTCAGAGCTGGCCAGCAAAGATATTCTTTTAATTGGAGATTCAATTAGTAGAGGAACTGATATGTATATTTACAGAGAAGATAATGAACATCGAATAGTATTATGCTTGCCAGGAGCAAAAATAGAAGATGTGAGACAAGCCTTGGAACTCATTAATGTAAGAAAGTATGGATCCGTTTTTATTGATGTTGGTACAAATTATGTCATCCACAAGGATTCTCTGTTAATAGGGAACTGACAGCCGTCGTAGATAGTATAGCTTGTACAGGTGTTAGGAGATATTTTTCAAAAATCACCTATGGAAAGGATAGCCAGGTCACTGTGAATGAAAAGATTTTTTGGGTAAATACCTACATGGAAAAAAATGTCCTGTTTTAAAAAATGAAAAAGTGCAGAGCATCCAAACCTAGTTTTGGGCACAAATGTGTTCAGACAGGATGGCGTGCATTTGTCAAGATCAGGGAAGAGAATTTTTGTAGCTAATATTTTGCAATATTTGACAAACACTAGGCAGGAATTTTGCCAGGTCGAAAATTTAGCAGTTCACAGATAGAAACATTTGATGCATCTCTGATGGATGTTAAAGCTGGGAGCATTAATAATAATACTTTTTTATTGGAAAAATTTGCTATGTTCCCACAACACTAATGTTGTTATTGTTTGTGAAACATGGTTAAAGAACAATGACTGGAAACCAGTTCTGTCAGGGTATACTTGTTTTTACTGTAACAGACATTCTAACAAAAAATCAGGTGGAAGTGGTATGACAGGGATTAAATATAATTATGAGACCTGTGATTATTACATGTTCAGTGGTAATACCAATACTATAGACTGTGTAACTATGACAATAAAGACAACCCTTGAACATATAACAGTTGTTGGAGTGTATAGACCACGAAAGTCAAGTGCAGATGACCTGGAGGAATTTGTACATTTCTTGCAAGAAACACCGGCGGGAAGAATAATATTAGCTGGGGACTTAAATTTACCAGAAACAGACTGGAATAACATTGCTTCAACAACATTAGTAAGGAAATTAATGTATATTCAGGAACAAAATTGCTTTAGATTGTAAAAAAAAACTACCAGGGGACGGAACATACTAGACATTGCGTTCTTAAAGAGATTACTGTAACTTCAAGTCAAGTTTTACCACCATTGTTGTGCAGTGATCATGGAGTTATAAAGGTTAATTTGTTGGTAGATAATTCTGTCAAACTGAAATCTAAACCAATGCACAGAAGGTTAATTACAGATTATATGGAAGTAAAACAGTCACTATGTAAAACTAACTGGAGTGAGGTGTTGAATGGAAAAACTACAGATGGAATGTGGAAAGTTTTGAAAGAGAAATTGAGTGCAAAAAAATAAAAAAAAAATGTTTAATATCAGGATCTAGGCATACAATATCAGGGGGATATATTTCCATAAAAACAAGATATCTGATTAAGGTATGAGACAAAAATATAAGAAATGGAAGAGAGGTCAAACTACAACTTTGAAAACTGAAATAAACAAGCTGGACAAACAGATTAAGCATAGTGTGAGACAAGATCAAGAAAAATTTGAAGAAAATTTATATAAAGATATTCTAAAATTTATTCTCAGACACAACAGATTACAGATATATTTACAAAATATTATGCAAAACAGTTTGGCTCCACGAAAGGGATGATAAATTGTTCTAGTGACATCCAGGTAACCCCAGATACTGGAATCAAATTAGATTATATTGAAAAATAACTGTGCAAACTGGATCCAAACAAGCTCAGGGAGGAGACGGAATTAGTAACAATGACCTATAAACATTTCAGCAAGAACCTATGGTACCGTTGTATCTATTATTCACTAGGTCATATAAATATGGGGAGATTCCACAAGATTGGAGGTGTGCTTATTAAACTTGTCTTCAAGGGAAAGGGGAGTAGGACAAACCCAGAGTCATATAGACCCTTAAGATTACTTTCATGTTGTATAAAAATAATGGAGAAGATAATACTGGTTAAGTTATTGTCAGAACTGGATAGGTTGGGACTTGAAACCATTTATCAGCATGCATATGTTGAAAAAGAATAGTTGTGTAAGAAGTTACCATAACCTTAGATAGCCTTCTTTTCCATCTTTCAGTATTCATTACAGTAGGGAGGTTGCTGCCTGTTGCACCGACATCTGGCCAGTATACCAAAGCCTTAAAAGCAGGGGTACGTATGACATTTGATGTCAGAGCCATAAAGCGATGTTGGCCATAAAGGTGACATCTGCATGTACCCACTTCAGAATGGACTTCCACATACAGTAGTACCCCTGGAAGCAATGAAGAGGAAGGAGGAAGCTTTTCAGATCCACATGTAAGACCAGGCCAAGGGATGCCTCATGGAGGCATATGCCTAATGCTGAGGTTTGGTGGATCGAGAAAACTCTGTCCCCTCAGGTGGCTAAACAAGAGGAGAGGGGGTAGGAGGGTGGGACTGAATACTGCAACATGGAAGAAAAGAGCATCTAAGGTTATGGTAAGTTTTTACACAACTATTCTATGTCCTTCTATTCTCATGTTGCAGTATTCACCACAGAAGAGAGAGTACCAAAGCTTTAGGTATGAGCCTGGAAGGAAGAACGAGGTCCCTGGTCTATAAGGCCATGTAGAAAGGACTTAGCAAACCCACTTCTGGCCCTAGAAGCCAAATCTAGTTTGTAATGCCTGGTAAAGCTATGGACTGATGACCAGGTAGCAGCTTCTAGGATAGAAGCGTAGTCCACCCCCCACCCCCACCAAAGAAAGCAGCTAAGGAGGCAGCTGCCCTAGTGGAATGAGCCCTCATGTTTTCAGGTAGGGTTTTGCCATGAAAGGAGTAGCATGCAGAGATAGACTGCCTTCCCCAAGGCCCTCAGGTGAAAGGAGACAAACAGCTGATCAGACAATCTAGTGGGCTTAATTTTGTCAAGATAACACCTGAGTTGTCTGTGGACATCTAGGGAATGTAGAGTGTTTTCAGAGGAATTTAGAGGTTGAGGGAAGAAGACAGGAAGGTTAATGGTCAGATTCAAGGATAGCCCATTAACCACCTTAGGCATGAAGGAAGGGTTAGCCCTGAGGGAGACCCTGTCTTTATGGAACATGAGGTAAGGAGGGATTGCCATCAGGGCTAGAATTTCTGATACCCTCCTAGCGGATGTGAGGGCCACCAGCAGTACTGTTTTCCAGGTAAATAGCTTCAGTAAAGCAGAGTGGGCTGGCTCAAATGGAGGTAAAGTGAATTTTTCCAGGACAAAATTTAGGTCTCATATAGGAGGAATTGGCTTACAAAGGGGTCTGATATGAAGGACCCCTTTCAAAAAGAGCTTAACCTCTATTTTGGATGCCAGAGGAGGTACCAAAGGAAGACGAGCTGAAATGGCAGACAAGTGGACTTTAATAGAAGAGTGTAGAAGCTCATACATGTTAGAAAGGACTATGGGTAGAGGAATGAGTAAAGGGTCCTATTTTTTCTTATGACACCACCTGGAGAAGCTTTTCCATTTTGCCATATAATTTCTCCTGATACTGGGTTTCCTGACCTCCTGTAGGACATTGAGTACGTCCTCTGACTATAGGTGCCTGAAGGGGATCAGAACCCTATCGCCCATAAAGTGAGCCTGAGATTGCTCACCTGAGGGTGTATTAGGGACCCCCTGTCTTGTATGAGTAGATATAGATGGCGGGGTAACCTGTGGTGATCGCCCTTTGCTAAAAGGTGGAGAAGGGGAAACCAATGTTGTCTTGGCCAGAAGGGAGTCACCAGCAAGATTTTTGGTTTGCCCCTCTGAATATTCAGGAGGACCTTCTGAATCAGTGTGAAGGGGAGAAGGCATAAAGGTAAATCCCTGTCCAAGAGAAAGAGAAGCTGTCCACTTTCCAGGTCTGGGGATGTGGATCCCTTGTACAAAACAGAGGCATCTGCCTGTTCTGGGAGGAGGCAAACAGGTCTGTCTGAGGAATACCCCACTTGTTTATAATATCTAGAAACACCTCTCTGTGAAGCATCCATTCGTGACAGGGTGCAGATGTTCTGCTGAGAGTGTCTGCCTTTGCATTCTCTGCTGAAGGAATGTACACTGCTTGCAGGTGAATATGCAGAATTGAAGCTAGAGACAAAATCTGTATGGCTAGGCTGCAAAGAGGGTAATACCTTGTCCCCCTTGCTTGTTTATGTACCACAAGATAGTCATATTGTCTGTGACTACTTTCAGGATGCCTGGTAGGAGGACTGGTTGGAACATCTGTAGTGCTAAGTAAAGGGCCCTCATCTCTTTGATGTTGATGTGGTCCCTTTTCCTGGGTGTAGACCACTGTCCCTGCACTTTGCTTAGTTTTTGCTGATATTCTTGATTGATGCATTAATTGACCTAAGATTATTTGCTAGGAATGTGACTCCAAGTAGTATGTTTTCACAATTTCAGCTTGTTCCTTTTAAAAAAAACTTAGCACGTTTGATAATAATTAATGATTCTCTAGTTGAAGCTTCTTTGAGATCATGTGAATATGATATTTATGATGTTCTCTCTGTTGAACACAAGAAATTTTTTTCTAATCTGAATTTTGGTGAATAAAAAGCACTGAAAAAGCTACATGAATCTTCCAAACTTGAGAGTCTTCCGAACTTGAGATCCACCCAGCGGACAAAGGTGGAGCCACCGTGGTGATGGATAAGGGTTTCTATTTTGATAGTATGGTTTTAATGCTGTCTGATGTGAATACTTATGAAGTTTTGATGAAGTTTCAAGTTAACTCACTGATTGGAAAAGTTAAAAGTGATGACTTTTATATGAGTGGGTTACTACCACATGACCATGAAAATTTTGCCAAATCATACATGCGGACAACAGTACAGATATACATACTGGATCGGTCGAAGCCCAGGTTAACAACGACCACCACCAGTACTGTTGGCCAACAGGGTGCTGGCAAAAATTGGGCTACTGTTGGCCGAAGGAGGAGAAGAGGGGGAAGGCATGCCTGAAGGCTGGTAAAGGCTAGGACTGTAATAGTGAGGGTCGGAACTTTGAATGTTGGCAGTATGACTGGTATAGGGAGAATGCTAGCTGATATGATGGACAGAAAGAAGGTTGGTATATTGTGTGTGCAAGAGACCAGATGGAATGGGAGCAAGGCTAGGTGTATCGGAGGTGGGTTCAAATTGTTTTATCATGGTGTGGATGGGAGGAAAAATGGCGTAGGGGTTATCCTGAAGGAACAGTATGCTAAGAGTGTTTTGGAGGTGAAAAGAGTGTCAGATAGCATGATGTTTATGAAACTGGAAATTGATGGTGTAATGACGAATGTCATTGGTGCATATGCTTCACAAGTTGGGTGTGCGATGGATGAGAAAGAAACATTTTGGAGTGAGTTGGATGAAGTGGTGATGACTGTGCCCAAGGATGAGAGACTGCTGATTGGAGCAGATTTGTTGGTGAAGGGAACAGAGGGGATGAGGAAGTGATGGGTAGGTATGGTGTTAAGCAAAGGAATGCAGAAGTTCAGATGGTAGTGGATTTTGCAAAAAGGATGGACATGGCTGTGGTGAATACGTATTTTAACAAGAGGGAGGAGCATAGGGTGACATACAAGAGTAGAGGAAGATGCACACAGTTGGATTATATCTTATGTAGAAGGGCCAGTCTGAAGGAGATTGAAGACTGTAAAGTGGTGGCAGGGGAAAGTGTAGTTAGGCAGCATAGGACGGTGGTTTGTAGGATGACATTGGTGATCAAGAAGCGGAGGAGGAGTGTGAGGGCAGTACCAAAGATCAAATGGTGGAAATTGAAAATGGGTAATTGTGAGGTGGAGTTCAAGGAAGAGTTAAGACAGGCACTGGGTGGCAGTGAAGAGTTACCGAATAGCTGGGTAACTACAGCAGAGCTAGTAAAGGAAATGGCTAGAAAGGTGCTTGGTGTGGCATCTGGAAAGAGGAAGGAGGACAAGGAGATCTGGTGGTGGAATGAAGAAGTACAGTAGAGTATACAGAGAAAGAGGGTGACGAAGAAGAAGAAGTGGGATTGTCAGAGAGATGAAGAAAGTAGACAAGAGTATAAGGAGATGAGGTGCATGGCAAAGAGAGAGGTGGCGAAGGATAAGGATAAGGGGTATGAAGAGTTGTATGAAAGGCTGGACACTAAGGAGAGAGAAAAGGACCTCTACAGATTGGCTAGACAGAGGGACCGAGTTAGTAAAGATGTGCAGCAGGTAAGGGTGATAAAGGATAATGAGGGAAATGTACTCACAAGCGAGGAGAGTGTGTTGAGCAGATGGAAAGAGTACTTTGGGGGGGCTAATGAATGAAGAGAATGAGAGGGAGAGAAGGTTGGATGATGTGCAGATAGTGAATCATGAAGTACAGTGGATTAGCAAGGAGGAAGTAAGGATAGCTATGAAGAGGATGAAGAATGGAAAGGCTATTGGTTCAGATGACATACCTGTGGAAGCATGGAAGTGTTTAGGTGAAATGGCAATGGAGTTTTTAACTAGATTGTTTAATGAAATCTTGGAAAGTGAGAGGATGCCTGAGGAATGGAGGAAAAAATGTTTTGGTACTGAATTTTAAGAATAAGGGTTATGTGCAGAGCTGTAGTAACTACAGAGGGATTAAAATGATCAGTCACAGCATGAAGTTATGGGAAAGAGTAGTGGAAGCTAGGTTAAGAAGGGAGGTGATGATTAGTGATCAGCAGTATAGTTTCATGCCAGGAAAGAGCACTACAGATGTGATGTTTGCTCTGAGAGTGTTGCTGGAGAAATACAGAGAAGGTCAGAAGGAGTTGCATTGTGTCTTTGTGGACTTAGAGAAAGCATATGACAGGGTGCCTAGAGAGGAGTTGTGGTATTGTATGAGGAAGTCGGGAGTGTCAGAGAAGTATGTAAGAGTGGTACAGGATATGTACGAAGGTAGTGTGGCAGCAGTGAGATCTGCTGTAGGAGTGACAGATGCATTTAAGGTGGAGGTGAGATTACATCAAGGATCAGCTCTGAGCCCTTTCTTATTTGCAGTGGTGATGGACAGGTTGACAGACGAGATCAGACAGGAGTCCCCGTGGACTATGATGTTTGCACATGACATTGTGATCTGTAGTGAGAGTAGGGAAAAAGTGGAGGAGACCCTGGAGAGGTGGAGATATGCTCTAGAGAGAAGAGGAATGAAGGTCAGCAGGACTAAGACAGAATATATGTGTGTGAATGAGAGGGAGGATAGAGGAATGGTGTGGATGCAGGGAGTAGAGGTGGGTGAAGGTGGATGAGTTTAAATACTTGGGATCAACAGTTCAGGGTAATGGTGAGTGTGGAAGAGAGGTGAAGAAGAGAGTACAGGCAGGATGGAGTAGGTGGAGAAGAGTGTCACGAGTGATTTGTGACAGATGAGTACCAGTAAGAGTGAAAGGGAAGGTCTACAAGAGGGTAGTGAGACCAGCTATGTTATATGGGTTGGAGACAGTGACACTGACAAAAAGGCTGGAGTCAGAGCTGGACATGGCAGAGTTAAAGATGTTAAGATTTGCACTGGGTGTGACAAGGGTGGACAGGCTTAGGAATAAGTATATTAGAGGGTCAGCCCAGGTTGGAAGGTTTGGAGACAAAGCCAGAGAGGCAAGATTACATTGGTTTGGACATGTGCTAAGGAGGGATGCAGAGTATATTGGTAAAAAGATGCTAAGGATGAAGCTGATAGGTAACAGGAAAAGAGGAAGGCCTAAGATAAGGTTTATGGATGTGGTGAGAGAGGACATGCAGGTGGTTGGTGTGACAGAGCAAGATGCAGAGGACATGAAGAAATGGAAACAGATGATCCGCTGTGGCAACCACTAATGAGAGCAACTGAAAGAAGAAGAAGAAGACTACCACATGACCTCTATGAATGCTTCCTCATAGAATATCCAGTAATTCCTGTTATATATATGAACTCCCCAGAGTTCATAAAGATGTGAAGAAACCCCCTATGAGACCGACAGTTTCTAGTCAGGGTAGGCTTATAGAACCTATATGTATCTATGTTGAAGGAATGTTATGCCCCCTTTAGATAATATTAACCCAGTTCTAAGGATATGAGGCAGTGTGTTATCAGTCTATATGATTGGAATGTAGATTCTGATGGTAGTCATATTGATATCTTTGTGACACCTAATGTAAACTCTGTGTTCACTGTTACCCCTAATAATATAGGGCTGAAGAATATTAGATTATTTTTGTCATACCATACTGACTATACAAATAGCAAAATTAGTCTAATTTCCTTATTCCTTGATCTTATTCTTGAAAATAATGTTTTCATTTTTAATGGCAAGTTTTATTTACAGAAAACCGGTGTACCTATGGGCACAGTGTGTGCCAACAGCTATGTGAACATGGTGCTATTTCATTGGGAATTGAATATGGTCCTGACAGGGAATTTTTTGTGGATTGCACTAAATACTATGGGTATTTTGTTGATGACATTTTTCATATATGGAATGGATCTTTGGAAATGTTACATAACTTTTTTTGATTATCTGCATGATACTACTATATTTTTTTAAATTTAGTTTAAATATTCATATTATCAGATATAATTTGTAGATGTTCTTTTAAGGAAGAATAATACTGGAAAGATTATTACCACTATATATAAGAAAGATTGTAAGAAAAATAATACGTTACATAGAACAAGCATGGGAGGACATGCAGACTCCACACAGAAGGTGCTTCAGTTCAATTCTTTGCTGGAGCGGCTTCTGTGCCAAGTCTGCATGTCCTCCCTGTGGTCAAGGGAGTTTTAAAGACATGCAGGTAGGTGCGTGTGTGTATGTGTGTGCCTTCTGTGAAGGTTGGACACCGGGCTGGCAACTCAACACCGTAAAAACATCACTGCCAATCAAATTGTGGACCAGTGATCTGCTGAGGTGACTCCTAACTGGAAAAAGTCGAAAGGCATTGCTTTACACAGAACAAGCATGCATCCTGGATATACTTTTAAAAATGTTCTGAGGACAATTAGAGTGGCCAGGGTTAACAATGATGATGCTAATCTCTGTAAGTTTTTTAATAATATGAAGAAGGAATTTTTAGATAGGGGTTATTCAGATGTTGACTGATAAAGTTATAACTCTTATACCAAGCCCTGCTTTTCTAATTCTAATGTTGAATCTGTGGTTAAACAGAGAGACAGCATAGAAACAGATGGAACTAATGTGTTTTTAACATACTCTAGTGATATTAAGTTTGTGACATCATTAAAACGAATTGGCCTATTCTGATTGTTGATGACAATTTAAAGCAAAAGATAGAGGATCAACCTAGGTTTTTGTTTAAGACCTATTTGTCTTCGAAACATCAACTGTGTTATAACCATCTTTCTTTATCACATATTTCATCAGATTGGGTTGGCACCTTTCCTTGTAGGTCATATAATGCATGTAAATCTATTTTATCCACAGCTAACTTTGTGCATTCTGACACAGGCAAATTATATAGTTTTAATTTTTAAGCGGAATGTAGTAATACAGATCTAGTAGCTCAATGTACATGCTGCTCTTTTTCTATGTCAGAAAAAAACATTTTCTTAAAGAGTGTATTTTGGAAGGTTTGTACAACATAAGAAGAACATGTCTAATGCATTAGCTAAACATATATGCACAGTGGATAAATATTATTCTTTTGTGTTTTTTGTTTTACAAACTGGATATTAATTTGAGGGGGTGATGTATTTAACAAAGCTGAATGTACTGAGCTTAAATGGATTTTGAAGTTGCAGGCAGCTAGAGGTTCAGGTTTAAATGAGACTGTACCTTTAAAACCTGTTCTTAAATCAAGTGCTTTGAAATATTAAGTATTTAATAGCTTTTACTGTTGTTTGAAATGGTCTGATGAAGCACCTATCTGGCATGAAAGCACTTACCTTTTATTAAAGTCTGTTTTATACTTTGGTCATGCCACCTAATTTTATATTCATATAGTTTTACTGTGTTGTTGGTGCTTTTACCCATTTGGATACTTTTTACTTCTATTTTTGCATATATGCAAAACAAGTTCCAGCTAGTACGGAAATGTCTCACAATAAAAAAAAAAAAATTCACTGTTAACTACAGCTAAAACTTACACAATGCTCTTTGGTGCTGTTGAGAACCTAAATTATGCTATAAGTTATAACAACTAGTATTACTGACCCAACAGGCATATTTGACCCTGTCTTACAAAAACAGCAGGTCTGATGAAGGATCTGCTTGTTAATGTCAAAGGGCTTACCTTGTTTTATTTGCATTTTTCTTACTTTTTATATGGTGTTTTAAGTTTGGATTAAATAATTTTTAACCTGCACAGTGAGGCCATGTTCCAGTCTGCTTCTTTTGCTGTTTTTGCGATTCATTTTGAAGTAGAGGACTGGTTAACTCAAGACAGAACTTTTTTTTGCTTTGGATGACCCTATCTTACACCACCAATCAAAAATATTAAGGAATTTATCTAGACAAGGACATAAATTTCACTTCACATTCACACACTCAGGTTGATAAAGTACTACTGCAATTACATTCTGCCAACAACATTTTTAACTTTCTCAGCCTAAAGGCTGGGTGGGAAACAGCAACCAGTTTCTTCCTGCATAGACTATAATATTCTCCATTCATTATCCTATCCAACTCCTCACAAAACACAACATTAGTTTAAACTGCAGAAAACAAAATATTAAGATTTATTCACCTAGCAAACCCCAAAGAAAGTATAGTTGCATAAGTACACTTACTATAAAACTAGATATTTGAATGATCACTATTGTAGTAGCCTAAGCTACATGGGTTTACCCTACTTACAAAACTTTAGGGCATCTTCCACATGCTCAAATTTTTAATTTTAATTTTAAAATTTTCAAGCTGAGCTGACTAAAAAGACAAGTTTTGGTGACAAGCCCTTCAGAGCTTTCATGTCAACTCAGAGATGGAAGCAGAGCACTGAGAGGATATTGCTTGAGAAGATATTGCTAGAAATAACAAAAAATAAATGTCTACCCCTGGCACACAATACCCATGATAAAAACAAGGGGCGATGGATGGAGAGAGTGGCTACTGCAGCAGGGATTATTTGAATAATCTAGTGTTATGGTAAGATTATTAAAACAACTGTACTATGTTCTTCATGTTGATCACTGCTGCAGCAGCCTAAGCTATATTGGTAGACTACCATAGCTTAGAACAACTAAGAGGTGAAAGGACAAGGGTCCAGGAGCCTCCGGAGAATGGTCCTAGCAAAATCTGACCTACATGTAGAGAAGGACTCTGGCTTGTAGTGCTCTGTAAAAGTATGTGCAGAGGACCAAGTTGCTACTTCTACAATACTTCTACAGTCCAGTCCTTTCCAACAAGCCATAGATGAAACCATGCCCCTTGTAGAATGTGTCTTGACCCTGCCAGAAATTGTTTTGTTATGGTGGGAATAACAAAAACTAATACCCAAGACAACAATTTGGAAATAGTCTACTTTGACACAGGTTGTTCCTTCTTCTTACCTTCACAAGAAATTAAAAACTGATTGAAATTTCTGAAAGATTTTGCTCTGCCAAGATAGTACCTGAGTTGTCTGTGGATGTTCAAGGTATGAAGTATCCTTTTTCCCCTCATTTTGGGGTTCAGGGAAGAACACATGGAGACAGATAGTTTGAAATAAAGTAAACTGGAAACCACTTTAGGCATAAAAAAAAGTATTAGTTCTCAAGGAAATCCAGTCTCAGTGAAAAATGAGATAAGGATGACTCACCATAAGAGCTTGCAACTCAGATACCCTTCTTGCAGAGGTCAGGGCAACCAGTAAAATTATTTTACATGTTAAGAACCTCAAATTAGCCAAATAAGCTGGTTCCAATGGAAAACTGAAAAAAATATTTTAATTTGTGCGCTGCTATGCTGTGCTGGATCCAAAGTCTTCTTAAGTCACAAAGTCTTGCTGGCTGTTTACTGCTGAATCAGAGACACAGAGCTTTGCATGACTCCATCTGTAGTCTGTTTAAAGTACCAAGTCTTTCAAACTGCACACTGATAAAGAAATATATTTTGCTGCTATAAGCAATGTTACAGATAACTTATTTTTATAACAAACGACACGTACTCTTTCTGTCAGATTGTAGCATATATTTACAAGTTTTCCTTCATTACAGATATGAATGATGACTTCTACATAATATGTCTCTCTGTCCCTCTCTCTCTGGATTACAACAGTTGTTATATAGAGTGCTAGTCGCGCACATCAATTTTATTATTTCCTCTTGGTATCTTTTTTGGCCTTCTGTGGGAAATCACATAATGTCTGTTTTTAGACTTTTCTATTGTCCTGTCAGCAGTTCTGCTGATGTGAAAATGCACAAATGCACACAATCAGAATAACAGAAGTATGAAAGGAAGCATCTGTTCTGTTCTTATTGAAAAAACACCACGTATTGCTGAATTTGTAAAAAAGGATGTATGTTAATAGATATTTGTTCTGCAAACATGAGAAAAACATGTGATACTTGCTTTCCAATATTGCTTTGTTAGGCTTTTTCTGATGCTGTGAAGATACATATAGTATGAATACCCATTTTACATTGCTAAACTCTATACAGATATTCAAGCAAACTTTTTATTCTATGCTTTATCTTTCAGCATATTTACAACAGAATTAATTTCAGCCTTATATTCATAGTCTCTAACAATTCCCTCTTTTTTAAAAATACTCAAAACACTTTATACTGATATGTATTTTGATCACATTATATAGAAAACACATTAAGAAACAAAACCTTTAGTCTTCTTTTGATACAAGTCAAAATGCAATTTTACATAGTTAATACAATTATATCAACTGAATGTATTTAACAACTTTTTCTTTTGCAGACCATTCTGTGAAAATGTTTCATCAGTTATGGGCTGTGTCTGCTTTAGTTTTATTTTTTAACTTGATTAAATTATTCTTTTGCAATCACAGAATTTAAATTATGACTTAGAACTGTTCCATTAACTCTTTGCAATGGTTGAATTAACTATAAGAGACAAGAACCATGTGCTACTGCAAACATTTATACGCTGCTGAAATTATACAATGTAATTTTAAGCATAACATTGTGGTTATATTTCTGAACTGCCCATTAACTTTAATTGACAGTGAAATATACTCTGAAAAATGCTCGTTACATATTAGTCCATTAGCTGTATGAATACAATATTTTAATATAATTTTTTTCTAGCTGGGGTAACCAATACTAGTATAGATAAAATGATGGTCCAAAAAACCAATGATAAAACTGCAACTTGAAACCAGTGATAATATTACAACTTGACAAATTACTTTTGAACTTATAACAGTGTATCGTGTATAGTATGTATTTATACAAACTGTTTGTTATTCATGCATTTCAATCTAGTAGGTATCCTGGACCCATTTTTTTCTCTATACATATTCATTGCTAGACATTAATTTCATTTGTACTGAATTCCTCTGCATTTGTACATACAAAGACTATCATTTGTACTGAATTCTTCTGCATTTGTACATACAAAGACTGTAAAGTACATTTAGTCTAATCTTACAAATTTAATAACATTAAAATTAAGCAAAATCTTGGAAAATGTTTATGTCTCTTTAGTAATATCTAGTGGAATTGGCACCAAAGGCATAAGTCCTGTTATTTTAAACTACATACTCAGCAATTAGAAACATTCATGCTTTTTTATACCAACATTGTTTTGCCAAAAACATATTAAACTTAGTTACCAGTCCTGTTCAATTTTTTACATATCTTTATTTTCTCTTGTATAGCTGTAATAAAGCAATTTTAAATCATCTTGTCTATAGCTTTACATTTTAACAGGGTGTAAATACAATTTAATACTAAGCAATACAATAATAACTAGCAGAAAATATCTTGGACTTTCAGATTTAATCTGTTTACCAGTGTTTCTTATGCACTAATACCTGTTTTTTCCTCTCCCCCCAAAAGAGTATTGCCAAGAAGGAATTAAATATTTCTTCCTGTAGCTCTATTTCAGACCCTTGTGCAGTACTGCTTATGCAGTCAGTGTAAAACTGAGTGAGTGCCCCTCCCCCTGTAGTATACTGCAGTATTGTTTATTTGCTTTATGCTGTGAGAATAGAATGTATACCATCCCAAAGTACAGTTTTGTACCTACCATAAATGTAGATGTCCGATAGATATGCAACTGCAGTCCTGACATATGGGTTGTCTTGCCTCAGGCAGCCCCTCGGTCGGCCAGATTCCAAAGTCTGGGTCCGGCATCGGCCGATGTCACCTCCTCCCCAACGTCAGAGCAGCTGGAGTATAAAGGCATCCGCCGATGCCATCTTCTTCAGTGTTTCTTGCCCCAGATGCCAGGTGCCCTCCAAGGAAGGCTAAATTTGTGAATGGATAAGCAAAAATTTCCAGACATGCACAACAGTAATAAACAGATACACCATAATAGATAACCCCAGCTGAAAAGGAGAGGGGGAATGGACCCAAGGGAAAAAAGCAGTGGGGTAGGAGGGAGGGAAAACCTGACTGCAGTTGCATATCTATCGGACATCTACATTTATGGTAGATACAAAACTGTACTATGTCCTTCAAGAATGCAACTACAGTCCTGACATATGGGTTGAATACCATAGCCAAGCTGGGGGTGATAGGATCTAAGCTAGGGATGGTGTAGCTAAAAGACCCTGCAGGACTGCAGATGCAAAGCCTGCTCGGGATCTGGAGTATAAAGGCAGGTTGTAGTGTCTGGTAAATGTATGCATGGAGCTCCATGTAGCAGCCTCTAGAATGTCCTTTGTAGCCACTCCTCTTAGAAAGGCTGTGGATGTGGCTATAGCTCTGGTTGAGTGTGGCCTAATATTGGCTGGCACACCCTTTCCATGGAAGGAGTAACAGAATCTGATGCAGTGTCCAATCCATTTTGAAATTGTTTGTTTGGAGACTGCCTTTCCTTGCACTCCGGCAGCACAGGCTACAAATAGTTGGTCAGACTTCCTGGTGGTCTTTGTTCTGTCCAAGTAGTAGCGTAGTTGTCTGTGTATGTCCAAAGTATGTAGCAGCTTTTCCCCTTTATTTTGAGGATTGGGGAAGAAAGTAGGCAGGTGAATTGCTTGATTTAGAGACACCCTGGATATCACTTTTGGCATGAATGAAGGATTGGTCCTTAGAGAAACTCTGTCCTGATGAAAGATGAGAAAGGGAGGTACTGCCATGAGGGCCTGTATCTCCGAGACCCTTCTTTCTGAGGTAACTGCCAACAGGAAGACTGTTTTCCATCTGAAGATGCTGCTGGTTCAAAAGGAGGAAGAGTTAATTTTTCCAAGATGTAGTTGAGGTCCCATGCAGGAACTGGTGGTTTTCTGGGAGGTTTGATATTCTTTATCCCTCTTAGAAACTGTCTTAGCAAGGGATGCGAAAACACAGGTGGGTCACAATTGTAATTTGCTGAGATTGCTGAAGCATGAATTTTAATGGAAGAATATGAGAGGCCACTATGAAACATTTCTGCCAAGTATTCTAATATCTGAGGTATGCTCATTACTAATGCATCCTGGCCCTTTTTGGCATTCCAGATGATGAATCTCTTCCATTTGACCGAGTAGGTTTTTCTGGTGGAAGGTCTGCGTGCCTCCAGCAAGATTTCCTGAACCTTTTCGAAGAGGGGTACATGGGGCAAAGTCATGTAACCCTCCACACTGTCAGTTGTAATGTTTGCAGGTTTTGATGAACAGTCCTGTAATTGTGTTGAGTTAGGAGCAGTGGCCATTGGGGCAAGGGCCATGGTTTGGTGTGAGTTATGCTCAGTAGCAAGGGATACCAATGCTGCCTCGGCCAGTCTGGAGCTATCAATATTCCCTTTGGTTGCTCTGCTTTGATCTTCAGTAACACCTTGGTGAGTAGTGGTAGAGGAGGGAATGCATAGATTTTTAGGGCATTCCAGCTGAAGGAGAGAGCATCCGTTCTCCAGGTTAGAGGATGGTGTGTCCTTGAGCAGAACCTGTCCAGGTGGTGATTGTGATGAGAAGCAAAGAGATCTATGTCCGGTCTTCCCCATGCAGTTGTTATTTGTGAGAAAATGTGTGGATGCAGCATCCATTCATGTGGATCCACGAAATCTCTGCTCAACCTGTCCGCCAGAACATTGTCCTTGCCCGGAACAAACTGGGATTGCAAATGAATGTTCAGTTTCAGGGATTTTTCCCAAAGAGCCATTGTTAGTCTGCAGAGGGGATTCGAGTGAGTGCCTCCTTGTTTGTTTATATACCACATGACCGTGGTGTTGTCTGTCCTTATTAGCAGATGGCCCTGTTGAAGAGATTTTCCAAAGGCTTCTATTGCATGCATCACTGCCAACATCTCTTTTTGATTTATGTGCAGAGGCATTTCCGTGGGAGTCCATTGACCCTGAATGCATCTGTCCTCCATGTGTGCCCCCCATCCATGATCTGAGGCGTCTGTTGTAATGGTTTGACTTGCTTGAACCTTGTTGAAAGGCATGCCTTGGTTTAAATGGCTTGCTTGAGCCCACCACAAAAATTCCCTTTGCAGGCATGGGATGAGTGGTATTACGTCTTCTAGGTTGTGGCTGTGTTGAGACCATAAGCTTTTTAGGTACCATTGTAGCTTTCTCATGTGTAGCCTTGCCAGAGGGATCAGAAGAATGCAAGATGCCATGAAACCCAAGGCCTGCAGGATCTTCCTTGTGGTCAGCTGGGTAACTTTTGCTAGGCTTTTGAAGTAATCTGGTAAATGCTGTTGTTTCTCCTCTGTGAGGAAAGCCATTTGTGATTGTGTGTCCAGGTTTGCTCCTAGAAAAATAATCTTTTGGGATGGCAGTAGTCTTGATTTTTGAATGTTGACTGTGTATCCCAAAGCCTGTAGCAACTGAATGACATAGTCCAAGTTTTTTACCAAGGTTTGTTTGCTGTCTGCTTGTATGAGGCAATCGTCCAGGTAAGGGTATATTTAAATCCCTTGGAGTCTGCAATGTGCAACTACTGATGCCAGGCATTTCGTGAATACTCTGGGCGCAGTAGATAAGCCAAACGGCAATGCTGAGAATTGATAATGCTCTGTTCCTGCAAGAAATCTGAGGTATCTTCTGCAGCTGTGTCTGATTGGGACATGCAGGTATGCCTCCTTGAGGTCCAGAGTAACCAGCCAAGACCCCTTGCCCAGCATGGGAAGGAGTTGCTGTAACGTCAGCATTTTGAATTTTGGCACAATGAGAAAAGTGTTTAGAACGGACAAGTCCAGTATAGGCCTCCATTGCTTTTCTTTTCTTGGAACAAGGAACAGCCTTGAGTAGAATCCCTGGCCTTGTTCCTGAGGAGGAACCTTTTCTATAGCTTTTATTTGTAACAGCTTTGAAACTTGTAAGAGAGCCTCTGCCCTTTGATTTTGTGGCAGGTTTGGCATGCCTTGTCTCGTTGGTAAGATGTGGAAGTGGAACCTGTAGCCTCTGTCTATTATGTCCAGAATCCATTTGTCCTTGGTTAAAATGTGCCAGTTCTTTGAGAATAAGGATAATTTTCCGCCTAGAGGAGCTTCTCTTTGAGCCTTGGTAGGCGGAGTAAAAGTCAAGTCATTGTGATTGTCCTTGTGGTGCAGGTGAACTCCCTGCGCCACTTCTCTGATTTCGTGGTTGCCATTGGCGGCCCCTGTAGGAGCCTCGGTATTGCCCTCTACCTCGAGCACGCCTGTTTTTCCCCTTTGTAACTTGTCTGAGTCTGGAAAGGACCAATTCTTTGAAGGCCAATTCCTGCTGAATCTGGGGGGCTGAACCTGGAGGAAATCCTTGACAGTCTTGTACTGATTTTGCCTTTTCCTCAATAGACTTCAACACATCCTGTGCATTAGCACCAAAAAGCTTCTGTTTTTCCAGAGGTGCATCCAGGAGCTTAACTTTAACATGGTCTGGCAGAGGCTGTTCTTTCAACCAAGCATGTCTATGAATAACGGCCCCTGTCATGGCTGCCCTACATGAAGCTTCCAATGCATCATAACCACACTGAAGAAAATGATTGCTAACCTGCTGAGTGTTATGAACCAGATCCTGCAATGCCTTTCTATCTATAGGCTCAGGAGAGGCTAACTTTTTCTGTAAATCATCCATTAAGTAATCCTGGTACTGAAACATATGAAAAAGGCAGTTGAGTGACCTCATGGTAAGGGTGGAAGAGGTATAAACCTTTTTGCCCCATCTCTCCGGGGACCTAGCTTCCCTGTCAGCGGGCAGAGGGTTTTTGGCCGAGGAAGTAGCCACTGCCTTGGGGCCCTGTGAAATAGTTTCTAGATCCACAGAGTGGGCCTTAAAGAGATGCTTATGGGTTTCAGGGACCCTGTGATATCTGTCAGGCTTGACAGGAGCAGGAGGGAGAGAATCAGGCGAAGCACTGGAGTCTGAGTATACATCACCAAGGACATCCAACACTGGAGGAATAGCTAAAGGTCTGTGTTGGGGTAGCTTAAGGAAGGTACGTAGCCTTTTCCTGGAGTCAGAAAATTCCTGACCCTGCCACTGAAAATGTTCTCTCATGGAGTGGAGTACTTCACCAAAAGAAATATCCTCTGGAGGGGAGGCAGAGGGAATTGAATCCTCAGCATCCGAGTCCTCACAGGCCTGGAAGGATTCTTCCTGGGTATCTGAGTGCTCTGAATCCCCAGAGGCTTCATCTGAAGAGAGGGTGTCTGTCTGCTCAGTTCTAGGCCTTTTATCTGCAGGCGGCTGAGAACCTCTGTCTGGGTGTGGCTGAGACCCCCTGATAAGAGAGATTAGATCTGCAGCAAGAGTCATGATCTGTCTATCAGAAGAGGGGCCCTGAACAGTAGGTTTAGGATGGGCCTTGGCCTGGCTGGCAGCCTTGGCACGTGCAAAGGCCTTGATGGACATGGATACCGGAGGCCTAGCTGCCCCACGTGCAGGGGTAACCTTGTCCACAGGAATTGGGTCGGGTAAATCTAGAGCTTCGGTTTCTGGTGGGAAATCAACAACCGGCACCGTTGTGGTCTCCGGGACCGAAGAATGCGTTAACGCGATGTCGTCGGCCTGGAGCAGTAGAATTACCACTTCTGAAGGGACCGATGCACTCGCAGAGGGCTTAGGTGTGGTATCCGTGGACGACGCGGGCCGAGGATGTCGGTCCCGGTCCTTGCGTTTTTTGGTAGCTTGTGTTGTCGGTTGTTCCGACGGCATGATATATGCGAAAGATTCGCCAAAAAAGTCTTCGGCAAATTCTGCCTGCCGCCTGAGTGTGCGCTTATTAAAGCAAGCACAGGCAGCACAGGCCGAGACGTCGTGGTCTGGGCCCAGGCAAGGGAGGCAGAAAGAATGGAAGTCCTTATGAGGTATTTGTTTACCACAAGACAAACTATTATTAACTTTTTCAATTTTTTCTGACCGGCTGAGGCAAGAAAAAATGTTCCCGAACGGGGTACTTAGCTTTTAGATGACTTCGGTAACTGAAACACAGGAGCTGACCGACCGGCACTTGCGAACTGCTTCTGCTTCGGGCACCGCGCGGCAAGAAAGACTGAAGAAGATGGCATCGGCGGATGCCTTTATACTCCAGCCGCTCTGACGTCGGGGAGGAGGCGACATCGGCCGACGCCGGACCCAGACTTTGGAATCTGGCCGACCGAGGGGCTGCCTGAGGCAGGACAACCCGTATGTCAGGACTGCAGTTGCATTCTTGAAGGACATCACTTTGGTTATATATTTGCTTTATTAGGTTATTACATTATAGACCTTTGATTTGATCATTTTTATAAAGCTTTTGCTGTTTATTACCACTAGTAGGTATTTATACCCTCATGCACAATTGATTTGAACTATGTGTATACTATAGCCCATCTGCTGGCTGTACTTGAAGCAACTGAGTTGTTTTTTTTTTTTACTTTTAACATTTACTTGCAAACAGATTATCAATTACATCTATACACAATTGTGACATTTTATTACAATTACCAAATAGTGTTGCATGTGAACATTTTAACAATTATGCTTTAATAACAATAATGCTTTAGAAAAATATAAGCCACGTTTCTGGCAATCAGTCTTGTTTTTGATCTTGTTTTTACATTTCCTTTAACTATTTATCTAGTCTGGGAAGGTCTGAGTTCACATTTTATACTTTATAAACTATAGTTAACCTTTTGGCATTTTTCTTTAAATCATTTGTTAATACACTTACAGTTGTAAAACATTTAGAAATATAATAAGTATTTGTGATTTGCATAACTATGCATTTATACTACATAAATATACATTATTTTACAATTAGCTTACATGGATTTCAGTATTTTTTATTTATTTATTTAACTGCCCTGCCATTAATTTTACAAAAACTGTTTGACTAATACCATCTGTGATTTTATTTCTTTTTAAAATTCAGAACTTTAACTGTTTGGTGTGGTGTTACTATACAATTATAAAAAATGTAAAAAACAAAATAGATATTATTTAATTTTTATACACTAAAACTGCTGTGTACCTTTTGACTATGCTATTAGAATAGCAGTTATATGGTCTATTTTACTGTACTACTGATAAATGTCTTGCTTTAACTGAATGAAAGTAAAACATTTAAGAATGATTTGTCCAGATTCTACCATCCTACCATGTATACTTAACCATTTTCAAAACACAAACATATTATAGAATATATAAATTCAAACTTCTTTTAGGCGTGGTAATTAATACTGAGCAAGTAAAAAGGAAATAAAAACTCAGACACTGAATAGACGATTAAATGATTAAGCTTTTGATCTTATTCAGGTGGAAGAGCTTTATCAGAATAGCCTATAGTCAACAATACTTATATGTAACTAGAGTCACATGTTAACAAAAAGCCAATGAACTACTTGTAACTTGTTAGTACAGTAACCAATAGTACAACTAGACAATATTTAAACTGTGCCAATCGTCTTAACACAATAACCATGAACATACATATGAATGACAGGGGCATGAATATTAAATAAAAACTCCTTTGTGTTAGCTTATCATTGAACAAATATATAGTGTGCACACTAAATATGCATGTAGGAGACATGAATATTCATATAACTGTACAAAATATTTCTTTTGTACAAATCAGCTGTAGTTTCCTGTTCTTTTTAAGCTCAGCTGTTATATGGAGGAAGTCAGTCTCTGTCAGTTTAGCTAATTTATTTTCTTTATCCTGCAACTGCTGTTGAAGAGTTTCCTGTAATGTTGCATGGTCTTTCTGACATTCTTTAGTAACCTGTTCTGCTGAATTTAAAACTCCTATGCACTTTTGGAAAAATGTTTGTATAACTTGTCTAAACTTCCGGAACTCATTGTGTCTGTCTTTTAGAAGTTTATTACATTATTTTGTAACAAAATGTACTAGAGGTCCTGTCAGTAACTGATTTGACTGTTGTTGCAATTTTGAAATAAACCTTTTACATCTGGTGGCAGAACATAACTGTCTAACATTTGAATATAATGTCAGCATATTAACTTTTCTTGGTTCTTTACCATTAAATTTTTGTCTGTACAGTTTAACCTTTGAATAGTGGCATGCACTGTACTTTTATGACATTCTACACACAAAAATACCACACATGATTTTGTTTCAGATATCAGTCAAATATTGTAATCCATTTGCATAATGCCTTACTATTAACTTGCAATCCAATTGCATAATACTTTACTATTAACTTGCCCTAATAAGGTTTTACATTTTCTAATATGATGTATATACATTCATTCTGTTATTATTTTTATTACTTTTATGGCATTCATACTGTATGTAACACAGAAAAATTTTCTTACCAGTCAACAGAGAGGCAGATGGCCAGGCTGCTTTACTGTAGATGGTTGAAAAGTCTCTAGTCACTTGTGAAGTTGGTACAGCAAAACTGGCAGTTTCGGTCTTACAACTTTGTATTGTACCATTTTTGGAGAATTTATGGCACTGCTCACCTTCCTGCACTGCAGTCTCACTCTGGATTTAGATGTCTAATAAACTGCATTATTGCTGCAAGATGTAGAAAACTGTAGAAATCTGAAGTACTTCACATAAAAGTTAGTTACTGTGCTTTTACAGGAGTGACGTTATACAAGGCATTACCCACTCCCCCTGTTTTTGGATACAGACTAGGAATGTTCGCTAGTATTCTTTCTGGCAGATTGTAGCATATATTTACAAAGTTTTCCTTCATTACAGATATGAATGATGACTTCTACATAATGTGTCTCTCTGTCCCTCCCTCTCTCTCTGAATTAATACAGTTGTTATAGAGAGTGCTAGTCACGCACATAGATTTTGTTATTTCCTCTTGGTATCTTTTTTGGCCTTCTGTGGGAAGGCACATAATGTCTGTTTTTAGACTTTTCTATTGTCCTGTCAGCACTTCTACTGATGTGAAAATGCACAAATGCACGTAATCAGAATAACAGAAGTATGAAAGGAAACATCTGTTCTGTTCCTATTGAAAAAACATCATGTATTACTGAATTTGTAAAAAAGGATGTCTGTTAATAGATATTTATACTGCAAACATGAGAAAAGCATGTGATACTTGCTTTCCAGTGTTGCTTTGTTAGGCTTTTTCTGATGCTGTGAAGATACATATAGTATGAATGCCCATTTTACATTGCTATACTCTACATATATTCGAGCAAACTTTTTATTCTATGCTTTATCTTTCAGCATATTTACAACAGAATTAATATCAGCCTTATATTCATAATCTCCAACAAGAACAAGTTAGTTTCTGTAACACAAAATTAAGATCCTGTGGAGGAGCCATTGGATTTCTTGGAAGTCTCTTATGCAAAACCCCTTTCAAAAACATTTTGACATGGGAATTGAAAGAGGGGGATCCATGGGCAAACATGCTAACATGGCCAACAAACATTGATAGAGGAATAAGTCAGGTCATAGCCAAGTAACTCATACAAATATTGTAAAACCAGAGAAACACCATCCCTGAATGGGTGCTGGTTATGTTGTTGGCACCAACTAGAACCCCTTTTCCATTTGCTAAAATATGATTTTTCTAGTAGCACATTTTCTTGCACCAATTAGTGGCAGCTGCTTGCCCTCAGAAAACAGATGTCTAAAGCATACTAAGGCCTATTATCCAGGCAGTCAGCTGAAGTTGTTTGAGGTCAGGATGTGTTAAACACCCCTGTTCTTGTCTGAGTGGATCCAGTATGTGCGGAAGCTTGTGGTAATTGCTCCTGGCAAATTCCAAAAGAAGGGAGAAACACTGTTGCTTGAGCCATAAGGGAGTCGCAAAATGATCTTAGGGGATTCTTTCTGAATCTTCAGAAGTACCTTGGATATCAGTGGGAAGGGTAGGAAAGCATACAGGACATTCCTGTTCAGAAAAAAGAAAGGCATCTGTCATACAGGCCTTCTTATATGGTGTCATGGAGCAGGATTTTGCCAGCTAACTGTTCAGTGAGAAGGCAAAAAAGCCTATGTGAGGAACTCCCACAGATGTATCAAATCTTGGAAGACCTTCTAATTTTGTTTCCATTTGTGAGGGTCTGCCTTTTTTTCCAGCTGAACTTATCTGCCACACTGTTTTGCTCAGATGGAAAGTAGGATGCCTGTAGAGTAAGATTGCACTGTAAAGCTGTATTCCATGCTAACATGGTTAGTCTGCACTGGGGACAAGACCTGATACTCCCTCCCAAATGTATAGCATGACTGTGGTATTGTCTGTAACAACTTGAAGTGGCCCTGAAGACCAAAGATGAATTAGACAATTGAGTACTTTGATAAAGGCAAGCATCTCTTTTAAAGTTATATAGTTGTGTACAGTAGCATAGCTAGGGTGGGGCAAGATGGGCAACGGCCTGGGTGCAAAGTGTTGGGGGACTGATCAGCCAGTCCTGATCTTTAGTTAATGCAATACTGACTTTTAAAAAAATGGTATTGTATTAGTGGTCAAACCTGAGCATTGTAGCGCTCCATGTGTGGTCTAAACTGTAGTAACTACTTGCTACATTGCAGCAAGTACTTTGCTACAATTTAAAAGTGAAAAAAAAAAAAAAATATATATATATATATATATATATATATATATATATATATATGTATACAGTTTTTGTTTTAACTAAAACCTAAGCACTGCACATTTCATGCATACAAGGTATAAACTGCAGCAACTGTGTGCTACATTTGTAGCAAGTACTATGACAGTTTAAAAAGGAGAATTGTTTTTTTTACCTAACGAGCTCACTGCAGGCAGGGTATAAACTATTGCAACTGCTTGCTTCAGTTTTATATAAGAAATTATGCTGAAGGAGGATTCAGGGCAGAGCACAGAAATGAGACCTGAATGGTTGGGGCAGGAGTGAGGGGGGCATGGCAGATACACTTCTGCTTGTGTCTGTCGGATGCCCTGCATTTTTATCCCTCTTGACACAGCCCCTGAAGCAAAGTTTGATGCATCTGTGGTGAGTGACACCTTTGGAGCAGGAGAAGATAAGGGAAGACCTGAATTCAGGTATATTTAAAGTCTCCACCAAGTGATTTCTCTTCTCACAAATCACAGAACTGTAAACTGAATAGATATTGAGTGTTGATGATGGTACCAAAAAGACTTCAGATAACATTGTATCTTTCTCATGTGGAGTCTTGCCAGAGGTATCATAAGAATCATAGATGCAGTGAGACCCAGTATCCTGAGGTATTCTCTCTTGGTAACTGAAGACTGAGAGGAAATCCCCTGGAATACATCTAAATATAGTTTTGTTTTTTTTCCTGTGGGGGAAAAGCTCTTTATACTGAGGTGTCTAGCTGACACCACAGGAACACAATCTTATGTGATGGAGCCAAAAAAGACTTTTGAATGCAGTCTTGGAGTTTCAGTCTGCATAGAAGGTCTCTCAAGCAAGTGAGATTGCAGACATTTTGAAAGAGTCTACAAAGATACGCAAGCCATCTAAATGTAGAAAAATGTGGATAACCCATATCCTGCAATGTGTTATAATTGGAGCCACTTTGTGAACAATCTCGGGAGTACTGCATAGCCCAAACAGTAAGACAGAGAACTGATAATGTGAATCCAAACACATAAAATCTTAAGAAATGCCTGAAGTCTGGATGAATAGGAATGTGATGGTGAGCATCTTTTGAATCTAAGGATACCAAAAAACTCAAATGAGGAAGATAGGGTAAGACACTGTGTATTGAAAGCAATTTGAACTTTGGGACTATCAGAAACTGCTTTAGGAAAGAAAAATCCAGAACTGGTTTCCAGGCATTTTTTTTTTTAGAACAGGAGGGAACAGAAGGAGCTGATCTGGTGGATGTGGAATAATTCCCTGGAAAGGAGGGATTTTTCCCACTGCCATCTGTACCCCTACCGAATAAATCTCAGAATCCATTTGTCTAAAACAATCTGTTGCCAGAGAGAAATGTAGATTCAGACTTTATGGAAGGGATAAGGGATTGCCATGGTGGGTGGTGCTGGGGGGGGGGGGTTGAAACAAGGTCCCTTATATAGTCATTTTGACATATTTGACTGTCTTTTGTTCTGTGAGATTCTGATTTCTTTTTGAAACCTCCCTGCCATTGTTTTTTTTAAACATCTGCTTACCAGCAATTTGCTGACTGTTTTGCTTCTAGCCAAAAACTGGAAAAGGGAGCAGAAAAAACCCTGGAAAATTAAGAGAAGGAGGAATGAAAAGATTCCCTTTGTCAGCTTGCCCCTCTCATTACATTTTTGCAACCTCTGCAGCTGAGGTACCAAAAACTAAATCTTTATCCAGAGGTGAATTTAAAATCTCATTTTTTTGCATCCTCTTGGAGTTTCTAAGAACGCAGCCAACCAGATGTTCTCAATACAGTACCAGAGGTAACAGCCCTGGATGTAATGTCTGCTGAGTCATAAACCCACTTTAAACAAGTAATGATCTGCGAAATTGAATAAACTAAGCCGCACAAAGCAGATGTTTCCTCACAGGAAGGAACTGCAGATAAAACATTTTTCATACTTTCACAATTAGAACAAACTTTATCATATGAGCCTGGCAATTCAAAATTCTGAAAATTAAAAAGTTAAAGAAGCATAGACTTCTTTCTCAAACTTATCAGTTATTCAACCATCCTTGTCAGAAGGGCAAGGATTAGCGTTAACAAAATACTTGGAAGTAGCTGGATTGACTAAAACTACAGCTGCTGTCAGATCTGTGATGACTGTATAGAAATTTGAAAAACTGGGGAACTTAGTACATTTTATCTGCATCAGAGAAACTACAGACTGTGACAAATATATCCTTCAGTGCTGGGGAATGGAAGGAGTTTCTGGGAATTCCAGATGTAACAGCTCCTAGTATTTTCTGAGTGACTGAGAAACATAAGTGTTCACACCCACTAAAAACACTGGCATATTCTGGAGAGTCTCAGAGAAAAAGAATCATTGGGAGATTCAGATAGCATGCTTTCCTAAGAGTATGAATCAGAATTCTGAGGAGAAAAAAATGTATCTGTCCCATCACATTCCTCTCCAGATTCAGTTTCTTGAAAGTCAGGAAAAGAGGAATCACTTTTTCTGTTAGAAGAAACCATCTAATAAGAATGGACATTAGCACGTACAATACCCAAACTGCTCCTATCCAGTGAAACTGGAGTTAGGAGAAGATATGTGTTTGGTTTTCTGTATCTTTTTGACAAGAAAATTAAGACAAATAGCAGCAATAGCATCCCCAGAGATAGGCACAACATTCTGGTTAAGTAGGGGCACCTTCCTTGCCCCTTCTCTCGACAAAAGTGTCCCTTCCATGCCCACTGAGGGGATCCCACCAGCCACAAGGGGTGTGGCTAACTCCCGGTCCATATTGGCTGTATGTGCAACACAAGAGCAATCCAGGGAAAAGGATGAGTAATCTGAGGAACCGGTTTTGGCCGCAGCAGAGTCACAGAAAACTCTTTTTCAAAAGTTCGCCTAGCCAGCTGGAGCAAATCATTTGCTGGCTTAAAAATCAGTGAAAACCTATGCCATTTTAAGAAAAAGCTAAAAAAAACCCTGCTAGAAGAAAATGCTTGCAGATTTTTCAATGATGACGGCTAAAATTTCTTCCTATATCTTAGGCAACTAATTTGGTAATTATTATTTATAGATTAAACTTACACAGTGTGACAACCCAAAATAAAATATATTAGGCCAAGAAAACACCTACTTTTGATAAGTATTATCCTCCTGTTCAGGGAAAAAGCAAAGCATCTATTCATTTTGTATATAATTTAACTGGTGTCCCATGCAGACTATGCAATTTTCAGCTTGTATGCTTCTCTTTTGAATCCCGCTCAACTGAAATGTACATGATATTCAATAGAAATTAACATGCTTGCTGTATATGGATACTATGTGAATTTATAGAATTGCAAATGTTAAATGATTGTCTGAAAGTAATTAAGTAATTCTGAACTGCTGAAAATACTACTTTGTCTTGCTTATCATGAGAATGTTGTTTTTGTACTTGTCTAGCCCTATGAGGCTGTGTCATGAACTGGCTCACCTAGGGGGCTAACAAATGAATGAATGAAAGAAATCAATCAGTCAATCTACATCTTCATGCTCTGTCCATAGACTAACATCATTCCAACAGAGGCACCAGCTTAGGTCCCTGTTTTAATGTGGTTTCTTGAAAAATATTAAAATAGTCTCTGGCAAAGTATTTATAGTCAAGGAATGACTGAATTAACTCAAGATGCCATCTTAAATGAAGAAATGGAAGGGTAGTTTGATTAAGAATTTGTGAAGCATTAGCTTTTTCAGTGCTGTAGTCTATGCATCTGGCATGATCTCAGAGAACACCATAAAGGCTACCAAAAGGGGGCTTTCATCAGTAACTAGGTCAATAAGTAGAAATTTGGTACTTCAGAAAATAATTGTCGCTGTGCCTGGGTGAAATTTGAGAAATAGTGTTCCCCTCAAAATCATTAGGACATTATCTAGCTTTGCCATGTTTAATGCCTTAATCCTTCTTATCATGCATTTTCTCTAACTGCATGATATTCACCTAAAAAAATTAAACAGTACAATTAGTTAAAAACACAGAACTGCACTCATTACAGTCCAAATAGAAATCTCTAAAGAAAACCAATAAACAATAAATGAGCACAAGCCACAATACAACTGAAATTACTTTGATGCTGATTCAGGATATAAAGCACTTGAAGTGGTAAAAACATAAGACGACTTGCAGCAATGACAGCTATATACAAGGACATCATGCACATACCAAGGTTCTATGGAATGCTTGCATAGAACCTTCCAAAATCTTCATATGGAGTACAGCATGCTGGTAAAACTCTAGGTTTTTGACAGGGGAGGAGGGATATAAGCTAAATGTTATGAATTACTGTCACAGAAACTCTTCCTGAAGATGATCAGAGTTTACTTCGATGGCATTTACCTCCGCTTCGACTCCAACTAATTTTGGCAAGCACAACACTAAGCTTTTCTCGTCCATGACACTAAATTATTGGAATTCCCCATAATAGTTGCATACAGCATTGTCTGCTATATACCACTTGCTATGTTTTTGTTATACTGAGTTGACAAGTTTTGTGACACCCATACCTGTATCCTCAGTTGTGTCTGTCATTTAATATTTACTATGTTTTGTGGCACCCTTGCCTATGTCCTGAGTTGTGTCTACAATTTAATATTTGCTAAGATATTTTTTGGCAGCTGTGGCAATACCTTTTGTCATTATTTTGCCAAATAGTACTGAAAACACTGCTACTGCTTATCTACTTTTGTAATGACTCTGCCACACTTCTACATTTTACACTCTGTCATTGCTATATCTTGAAAATGTTAGCCAAGTATCTAAGCTATTACTGCTATAATGTAGTTATCATACTACTCAAAAATTACTACACTTATCCCTTCCCCATCTGAATTACAGACACTTTAGGGTCACAGTCTGCCTGTGCCCCTTTTGTTGACAATAGTCCTCTCAACTGTCTCTAGTTTGGAGGAATGATCAATTTTCAAGCCTAATTTCACCCTGCATAGGGTATACCTATTTTTGACAGTATGCCCATATTTTAAGGGTTGATTTACCCTTTCACACAATTTTCTGAATCTCCTCTCATCTCACATGATTTTTGAAGGTGTCTAGTACTCAGAAAACCACACTACACGACTAATAACAAAGAAGGAGGAAACATCTTACATCTCCCCTTTTCAGAAGCAAAACTAAACTACCTTGTGTGGCAGAACTGTGCAATACAATTCATTAAAATCAACAAATTTTACACTGTCTATTTGATAATGTGCTTACATTTTCCATAATTTTATCACTCTGTATTTTAAAAGTGCTTCTGAATAGTATCCTATATTCCTCTTGGAAGTGGGAAGAGTTATTTACTATTTGATATTCAAATATTATGCTAATGATGTGCCCTGATTTTTGGTTGGACGTATTTGCTTATCAAGGGTCATTGTACCTGTTTTCAGTGTCTGCAGGTTGAGAGGTGTATAGCTGACATCCTATTTGCATTAGGTAGTTGAGGATTCTGGATCTAACTCACAAGTATGCACATCAAATGAGCAGATTTGTATTTTAATTAAAAGCTGACGATCAGACTTGTCAACAACTTCCACAGACAGTTCATTTTTACCTACTGATGCAATACCCTTTGGGGGAGGTTGCTGTATAGATTTTGAATAAAAAGCTAATTATAACAATCAGTTTCTTAGCCTGCATGATATCTTTTCAAGATATAGTTTTAAGGCAAATCCAGGATGCTTTACAAACAATTGAAATTTTACCATGTGGCATACCATCTTATGGTTGCTCATTTTTAAAGTTAACTACCCTGCTTCTAAAGGTAATTACACAGGAAACCAGTACCTGTCTTGGCAACCTTGTCCTTACAAACAGTACAGGAAACTAAACATATTCTAATCCATTTTTGCAGAGACAGCTAGAGTTTAAGTTGGAAGTACTAAGAATTTAGCACTTTCCATCCTTTTATACAACCTCTGTTAACCCTAGGAGTAAGGGACAGTGTACTTGTGAGCTTATATTTCACTATAATTCAGCAAGCACTATATCAATGAAAGGTCATAAAATGGATACCATATGTATACGTAAAGTCTAAATGTAATTCTTTATTTAAACAAAAGATATTTAATTCTGATCCCTATCCATCTGCATAGTTATTTATTTAAGCATATCTGTATAGAGTGTAATTAATATAAGATGCTTTACTACTGTGTGTATAGTTACAATCTTATCTATTTTGACATTGTAAAATTTATTATAATTATATTCTGCCTAACATTGTTGATATTGCCTAACTTAAAAGATTTTGTTGGTACTACATATACTGGAGATTTTCTCCCTGGGCCTCTGCTGAAAAGGGGCCTTTGTGCCCAGCCAGACTTCCCCAGTCAACAAATGTAAAATAAATAAATGACCTTTTAAGTTGTTGCCTCACAGCAAGAGGTTCTCCCATTCGATTCTTGGCCGGAGTGCCTTCTGTGTGGAGTCTGCATGTCCTCCCCGTGGTCGATTGGCATTTGAAAGATATGCGTAGAATGGGTGTGCCTTTGTTGAAGGTTGGGCATCGAGCTGGCACCTCAACACCCATAAAAAAATCTACTGCCAATCATTAGTGGACCGGAGTTCTGCTGTGGTGACCCCTAACCGGGCAAAGCCGAAAGAAGAACAAAACAAACTCATTATGATAAACCATACTTAGCTGAACTTTGCCCAATCTGACTTAAAATTCTCCACATTAAGTAACTTTATTTTCTGCACCCTTTATTGAGGTACTTGTGACTGATACTCTTAGTCAATCTACTTATGGGAATGTGAATATTAATTCTAATAAGAAAAGAAAAAGAGACAGAAATGAGAAGGTCTGTTTCATGACAAAGTATGCCAATGATAATCCACTTATGCAAAATGTTCTTGAACGCAATTGGCATTTGTTAATGGTTGACAGGGTCACTGTTGACATTATAGGTGATACACCTGCCCTTGTATACAAAAATAATAAGAATTTGAAACAATTGCTTTGCAGAGATGGTCACAGAAAATCAGTGGAAAGTTTGCCTTTTGGCACCTTTCCAAGCATGAATTGTAAGATGTGCTATACTATTAGTAAGTCCCAGGTTTTTAAACATCCTAACCTGGACTTTGAATTTTCACCTAGGTTTCATGCCACTTGTGAAACTATAAATCTAGTATATTTAGCCAATTGTAATGAGTGCAATTGTTTCTATGTAGGCAAAACACTGAAGCGTTTAAAGGACAGGATTTATGGTCACTCATATGACATTAAAAATAGGAATGCACAGAACGCCTTAGCCAAACATGTCATTGAGCATAACACGCACACTTTTAGTTTTAGGGTGTTGCAGCCCTTAAAAATCACTACCAGAGGGGGCAATAATATTTTAGAGAGAACTGAACTTAGATGGATTCTAAGAATGCAAGCTCATTTATATCCAGGACTTAATGTTGCTGTCTGTATAAAACCTGAATTAGTAGCTAAGGGCAGCAGAAAAATCAAGTAGTCCTGATTGTTTTATTGGTTCCAATTGTTTTTAATTGTTATTATCTGATTGTTTAATAAGTTGTAATTGGTTTGCTTATTTTATCATCGTGATGGTATATAAAGTGTCTTTTGAGCAGTGTTATTTAGGATCTGATAAAGCGTAGTCAACTACGTGAAAGCACTTATCTTTCTGTATGTTTTTTTTTTTATACTGATGTCTCTGTTTCATTAAAACTGGAAGCCATAGCTGTGGTGGTCGCTTTGGCTTTGTTTTGTTGGATTCTTGGATTTTACCTTACAGACCTTTGGACCATGCTGGTAATTTCTTTGGTTTGTGATATTGCCTAACTTAAAAGATTTTGTTGGTACTGCATATACTGGAGATTTTCTCCCTGGGCCTCTGCTGAAAAGGGGCCTTTCTGCCCAGCCAGACTTCCCCAGTCAACATTAAGTAACTTTATTTTCTGCACCCTTTATTTATAAAATGTGCATATGCTCTTGGTGCTTTTTGAAACATGAACTTTCCCCAATCTGACTTAAAATTCTCCACATTAAGTAACTTTATTTTCTGCACCCTTTATTTATAAAATGTGCTGAAAAGGGGCCTTTCTGCCCAGCCAGACTTCCCCAGTCAACAAATGTAAAATAAATAAATGACCTTTTACTCATTATGATAAACCATACTTAGATGAACTTTGCCCAATCTGACTTAAAATTCTCCACATTAAGTAACTTTATTTTCTGCACCCTTTATTTATAAAATGTGCATATGCTCTTGGTGCTTTTTGAAACATGATTTTAATTAATTAACTTACTCTAAGGAAAATAACTTTATATCCTTATACCTAAATATTTATGATAGCCAGGCCTTCAAGAATAACAAATAGCCAATCTAGGTTGACTTCCAAGATGTCTGAACACAGATGAACAGGTTGTTTAAAGCTCTCTGTGAAAACTGAAACTTTGGATAGTAGCCAGCACAACCCATTTATTTTGAATAAAATTCAGTTACTAGTCACTCTACTGTCTGGATGTCAGCAACAAAGAATCTAGTGAAAATGTGAGTAAAACAACTAAAAAGGAGAAGAAAAAATCTCTAGAGGGAGAGTCTTGCAGCTGCTCAGGAAAAAGCAGATCAGATTTCAGCCTTGTTATAGGAAATGTCTTCCAAGTAATTAATTTAAAATAAAAAAATAAAATCAAAGGTAGCCAGAGGTTTTTGAAATAACTAAGAAAATGGAGGAATATATATAGTCATATGACAAAAGACTGGAATGAATACAAAAAGCTTTAAGTAGCTATTCAGATTAGCAGATAAAAACGCAGAAATCAGTGGCTGAAATGAAGGTAAGACTGGCTAAATATGAGGCTTCTCAAGAAGAATTGTTTGCAATAGTGAAGCTAAAAGACAGAACACACTGAGAAAAGTTGGGTTTTCTGCCATACCTGCAAAACTGGAAGGAAAAGACTGTATTAATTTTATGGAAGTAAAAATAAGCAACTGGACTGATATTTCACAGCAGGATTTGTTAATAGAAAGGGCACATTGTGTGTATGCTCAAAATTTGGCCACAAGAAGGAAGCCAAGGCCTATAGTAGTAAAGATACAGTTGAATCAGCAGAAAGAGCTGCTCCTGACAAAATTGTGCAGAAGAGTAAAGTATTCTCAAGTAGAGGCAGCAGAGCATTTGTAGAAAAATTATTACTTATTGTACATTTGGCATAAGAGTAGAATATTTACTCCTGCAAACAGAGGATGTTGAGAGACAGATGTGAGATTCAAGTTGCCATATCTGGCTGGCCCCAGAATAGTTTTTTTCTGAAGAAGCAAAGACATTATTGAATGCAGAACAGATGAAGAAGGAAATAAAAAAGTTTATGAACCAAAATGTGAACCAGAGATTAAGCTTTTCATTCCTCTGCCAATGGCACAACCCACAGACAGAACTTGCCAGTATAATTTTTTCAACTGTTACAAAGGAAAATGATTGAGTGGCAGAAAATAAAGTATAACAGCCGAGTGGAAAAAACAGGAGTACTTTTAGACTTGAACCAGAAACTGGTGTTTGATGATTGAAATAATGAAGAGGACCAGCAAGAAACTGAAATAGGAAGTAAATAACTGTAAAGTGACATTTCTATAACATGCAGTTTGGACATAAGAAACATATTTCTGCAAAGAAGTAGAAGGGAAAGAGAGAAACAAATGAAGTTTATGAACTATTTTAAGCTGATGGGAGGACTGTAAAGTATAATATTCCACTGTTATTAAAGTTTAGAAGGATAATGAGGGAAACGAAGATGTAACTAAGTCAAAAAGATCTTTTTTTTTTCTTTGTAATATGTGTATAATAAATTCCTTAAAGTAAACTGCATGTTACACTGTGAAGTAATTCTATACTGTATGCAGAAGCACTTTAAATGTGAGGTGGCAGGATCTTACCAGTGACTGTTGTTAATGCAACTGATGTTAAAATAGATCATGGGTGGCACAGTAGTGCAGCAGTACCATTGCCACCTCACAGCAAGGGGTTTCCTGGTTGAATGCTCAGGTGGGGTTCCTTTTGTGCAGAGTCTGCATGTCCTCCTTGTGTTCGTGTGGGTTTCCTCCCACATTTCAAAGACATGTCTGGAGCATTTCTCCCTGGGCCTCCACTGAAAATTGGCTTTGTTCCAAGTCGGACTTTCCCCATGAACAAATGTTAAATAAATAAAAATAGGAATGTATTTTTTCACTGATTTTATTTAATCTGGGTTTTATACTGTCGCAAGCTAAATGCTAGCATAAGCAGCATAATGCTGGAATCATGGGCTGCTAAAGGGATGAGGTTAAAGTGAACTGGTCACATGTTTATATTAAGTCATAGTGGTTCCCTTAGTGATATGCATACATGTGGAAGTATACACTAAAATCATGTAAAGTGATAGTTCCCCAGTATTTGATGCAAATGCTAAAACATTAGCTGGTCTTTTTTAGCTACTGGTAGTGCTCTGCAATGGCAGACACAGCAATTAATCAGAAAATGGCTGAATCATGACCTGTGAGGCATCTGCATGGATGATAAAAAATAGCACTTAAAGCAGAATCAAAAATACCACTAAAAATAAATGAAGTCTGTTATACTAAAGCAGATGCATCCCTAGTAATAACAACCACTTCAGTATAAGTCCTAATAATGCAAAACCCATTAATTTAATAAAGCCAGGTCACTTTTTCTTAATGCTAAATATCAATTACTTGAGTGCATGCAAGTTGTTAGATTATTTTTTTTTACATATGGAAGGAGGTTGGGATATGACAAGAAAGGATGGTGTGGATGCAAGATGGAACATATGCTCTAACATGCACTTTCAGCACGATTAAAAAATTTAGAATGGATGAAGCCTGTGGGTGGTAACTGTCTATCTGGGGCATCTGTCCATATGTGGAAGGATAACTTAACTATCTGGAAAATATATATAGTTGTGTGGGTTTGGTGCAAGTTAAAAGGAGATGGAAAGGTTAAAAATGAAAATGTACACCGTTTAGAATGTTTTTATTAAAACTAAAAATTTGGAAAAATGTGGCAAGAGTATTAACAGAGAAGAGAAGTTGCAACTGCTTATAAAATTAACCTGCCAAAATCTAATGCATAAATGCAAGTTGGAAGCCTATATTAAAAAAGTGTCATGTAGAATGTGTGTGACTATTAGCATCTTATCAGAATGACTGCTTTATCAGTTATATCACGGAATGTGAATGGCATTGTAGGTATGGACAAAAAGCAAAAAAGTAATGAATTCTATTTAAAAGTTCAGGGTACAAACAACAAGGATTGACCTTATCATATCCAAATATAGTAAAATTATTGAAACTTGAAGAGAATAAATCTAAAATGCGTATTTAGCAGAAGCATATCAGTGTCGGGTGGGAATAGAAACCAAACCAGAACTAGACAAAACAAGCAGCAACTGAATGTGCCAAAAAACAAAACAAAAACAAAAAAAAAACAAAGACTACAAGGAGAAGGATCAGATGAGAAGGGAAGAAATGTGGAAAAGGCATACGTATGGTTGCAAGTGCATAAAACTCCAGGAACAACCCCATGTCAAGCAGGATCTGATACAGGAATGGTTAAGGAGAGGTAACTTTAACCCAAAAGATGAAAGGTTAGTATTACTGGCACAGAATAATGGTCTACCAACACACTGGTTTACAATGTCCATTGAACATGTGGGAGAAACAGACAAATGCAGGTTCTGTAAAACAAAACTAGAAAACAGTTGCATATCTTATTGCTGGGTGTGATATACTAATGACAGGGGGCCTCTACACTGAACACCATAATAATGTGGCAAGACTGTTGCACTGTGGACTATGCAAACATTACAATATTGAAGTAACTGAGAAGCACTGGAAACATAAGCCACACAGTATTATAGAGAATGTTGAAGTTTATATCACATGGGATCAACCATTACCAATAGTTAAAAAAAAATAGATACAAGAAAACCAGGTATAGTAGTCCATAAAAAGACAAAAGTAGCATTGACAATTGAAATTGCTATACCCAGTGATTACAGTGTCTTATGTACAGAGAGACACAAAGTCATAAAACACCAAGATATGCAGGCAGAAACAGGGGCAATGTGGAAGAAGGACACCAAAACAGGTCCAATAATAGTGGGAGCAATGGGTCTCATAAAAAAGAATCTACAGTCTTATTTAAATATGTTACCAGTACATGTAACCCTGTATGAATTACAGAACGAGTCAATTCTTGGCTTATTGCGGGTGCTGCAAGGAACACTTTTGTCTAACATCACAGATTGAATCATTACTAATTTCATGAACTCTAATCTTACTCTGACTTAGGAATAGGGTCCATTCCCATCATGTTATTATAAACCCAAAAGACTTGGAGAAATTAAATTGGAATAGAAGAGTACTGTATTGGATTATTAATGAGGGTAATAGTTAAGACTACTGTACACTCAAGAGTCCACTGTCCACTGTAGAATCCATGTGTGGAACCTTGCATAAGGTACCATAAGTATGAATGCTGCCACATGCACTAGGACTTTTAAAATGAGTGAGGCTGGAGGAGACAACTTTGACAGAAGAGTCAAAACTGCAGTTCTCAAACAGGAAAGTCTCTCTTCTGGTAGTCTAATGATGCATGTCCTTGTATCCAGGTGGCTTACTGTGAAGACTAATGATTAGGAAGGCTCCAGCAAAGACTTTTCATTGTTGACTGATATGCCTAAGGGCAAACACAAATGAAGTAATGTCTGGGTGCCAGACTGGACTCCTTTCTTGTAGCATTTTGGAGCCAACTGTGTTTTCTTTACGTACTGATTTAGGTTGCTTATGTATAGAACAGGCCTGAGGTCCTTTGATTCCTTAGTAGTAAAAAGAATATAGAATAGAATCAAGACCTTCTCTGGTCTGTAGGGCTCTGGTGGATGGCTCTTTAAAAGGAAGCTTGCAAGTTCTTTTTTCACTGCTTTCTTCTGATGGGATGGCATGTTCAGAAGAGGCAGAGAAAACATTTTGGGGGTAGATGACTATAGAATGTAGTCTATGATTATTATACTTTTCACTTAGTTGTACTCTGTGATGGCCATCCAATCATCTGGATGAAGAGGCAACTAGCCCTAGACTACTTCAGAGGGGAGCAGTTTGGCACCTCTTTGGGGATACTGGGTTTGTTTCCCAGAGAATGCACTTTAAAATTTGTGGTTTTGTGGACCTCTGCTGCTCCTAGTGTAGCATCTGTTAAGTCAAATCTGGGGTGGTGAGATTTTCTAAACCAGAGCACTTTGGGTCCCTTGTGACTGCTTGAAAAGGATATTTAAGAGGCTGCAAAATAGACTGCCATGGCAGACAGCATCTTGCCTCTTGCTTGCTCTTCAGTTTATCTTTTATCTTGTGATCAATCATGGAATTACCACCAAAGGAAGTACTGACAAAAGATGCACTGAAGATGTCTGCAAAATAACAGAGTTGAAGGCATGCATGGCACCTCATGATAATAGTATTTGCTATTCTAACTGCTCCATCAGCTTGTGACACACGTGCCCTGGCCCAGCAATTAAGAGGCCTCAATCCTCACCACTAACACCAGAGAGGGGTGTCTCATAAAGGAGGAAAGGATAACAGATAGACACAGTAAAGTGCAATTTCCCTTAAGAGCACACAGGGATCACAGTCAGTCCGGGGCTGGTCGCTCCCTTGCCCTCCAGGTCTCCAATAAGACCAAACAACAAAAAACAGTCTAATCTTTCTAGTTCCTAGCTATTTCTAAAAGAAAACACAAGTCTAAGATAACTTACATATGAGCAAGACAGTGCTGTGAGTTGGATAATCAAGACAAAATGCTTAATAATCTCTAGTTTTCTCTGTTTAAATTGAAATTGCAGTTCTGATAAACATTACATCATTCTTTTACACTTTCCTGGAGTTCCCAGGCTACACATTAACTGCATTTACATTATTAACATCTCCCTTTTGTTATCTTGCAGCTGGTCAGGAACAGAGCAATAAAAATACATTTGCATGTTTAAATCTAGCAATTTAACTCTTGGTTAAAACAATAGAAAGAATGTCTTCATCTAGATGGACTGAAGCCAATTTTAGATCAAAGGGGCATAGCATGCATTTACTGGGTCAGTAGAGAGCACTGTTGCCACATTTTTGTAACAGCATTTTTTTCATTTAAGACAACAAGCCTGTGATTCACATTATTTTCTTTCACATAGAAAATCAAGTCTGTAGTTCAACATTCATATTTACAAATGACAGAATTATCTATAAAATTCTATCTGGCTAGGTTGGCAGCCTTCACCCTTCTCTACCAGTCTTCACACAGCTGCACTGTGTATCTGCCTGGTGGTTATAGTCAGCATAGCTCACACCTGAGAATTGAGCTGTTCATGAGTCTCAGATAATTAATGTCCTCAGGGTAAATGTGCCTGAGGCATACTCTCCTTTCCCCATCCAATCCACTATCTGAGATTCCTTGTTAGAACTGTCATCAGACAATACCCTCTTGGTGGTCATTGGGCCACTGCTACAATACACCATGGACCCTTATGTTAATGCTGCTTGCTTTTAAGTTGGTAAAGAATTCTATAAGACTTATGGGGAAATGATTAAGACACATCAGGCTCCTGCCATTCTGTCTCTGCCACCAAGCCCATCATATGGGCCACCCAACAGGTACAGGGACAGATCTAAAGGCCTCTAAGAGATCCTCCCACATCCAGGGATGGGGGGATCAGTGGGTCAGGATCCTCACTGTTACATCAATTCCAAAACTCTGTCAAACTTGGCATTCTTAAGATGGAACTGTGGGGATCCTTTCCCTGTTGATGTCATGGCAGAGGTACTTTATAGGAGAGACTATGTGCCCCTCTTGCATATTTGCTTTTGCTGTAGATCCAGAGGGGAGTTTTCTTAATCAACTGAGAAATCCTCAGATATCTCCTTATGAGACTGCTTAAGGCCTTTTAATTTTCCCTGCCCTGTCCCAGGGAAGGGTGCTGAGAAGAAAAGGCTGCAGAATGAAAAAAGCCCAGGGTGGAGCCTGTTTTAAAAGATCTTGACTGTGCAAATGGAGGGGATATAATCCTCTGGATGAAATCAAATACCATCACTCTGACACTAGAGACCCCCTCTCCTATGCTGGCAGCATATCCATCACAATAGAGATGAACATCAATGATTTCAAGGAAAGAAGTATCAACATCCACAGACTGGATGGTTCTGACATTGAGATAAGAGTAAAGACCCAAAACGGTGCAGACTGAGTCAGTGCTGAGGACTCTGCATTGAGGCACTGGCACTGAGACTCCATTGACTCATAATACACGCATGACAGTTGGCACTATAGGATTCAATCCAATGGTGCTGACACAGGAAGCTCTGGGAAGGACTTTGACTCCAGATTTCTAGTACAAGTACATGTACTGGGGAAGAAGCTTGTCTAAAGGGAGATGAAGGGGTGATCTGATCTGCCCTAGATACAGAGGGTGATGGATGAAACCCATGATGTGAAGTTGTTCCATCTCGCCATTCATTCTTACTGATGGGTTCAGAGCAGAACCTATATCTTTGAGTCAGCCTACTACAAAGCTCAAGGTCTTCAAATAGCCCGAGGTCAAGTCCCTATCCCATGATGCACTTAGAGTTACCCCAGATCTAGTTTGCCGCTGCAACAGATCAGAGGTTCTCACTAGCTCGGACCAGTAAAACCTTACTTTTACAAATATCTCTTATCAATGTTGATAAATTTGTCTAGAATAGTAGTTTTAGATACTTTTATAAGCTCTTATAGCTTAATAGTGTATTTCCCTTTCCCTGCTGTGCTTTCTTATAAATTTCTAGTTGGCCTTTTTTTCTAGGCCTAGTTTAAAGAATGTTTTGTCAGTGATCTTTCTGTCACTGTTATCTTGTTTTTATTTAGAGTGTGCTTAGCTTAGAATATTTAGATAAGGTTTAATGTGTGTGAAATAGCAACTATCTTTATCACTATAGTATAGTCTGCTTAGCATTTAATACTGTGTGCTTTTAGACAGTTTTCTGTCACAATTAATATTTTATCTATCTATAGATAAATACCTGTTGTGTGTGTGACTTTAGCCTGATTTTTTTTCTAAAGCTTTTTGACTGTTGGTTACTGTTCAGTTTTCATAGTGTTAGTTTGACAGTAATCTTGTTTAATTCTGTGTTTGGTACAATATGGCTGACCAAGATAAACATCTCAAGTCAAGTTTTAAAAAATTCCCCAAATGTAGCCAAAAAATGTGTGTCACTGACAGTCATGTCAATTGTGTGTATTGTTTAGGAGCATTACATTTACAGGATAGTTGTTCCATATCCATTCTTTCTCTTCCAGGATTCTCCAGGACAGAAAGAGGAAGTTGATAGAGGTTTGCTAAAACCATGTTTCCAAGAAGCTTTGAGTGACTAAGATGGATCCAGCAAGTTCTCAAAGTCTTCTAAGACTTCTGAGACAAAAAAAATCCAAAAAAAATCTTTGACATCGGCTCCACAGACATCAGAGCTGACCGTCTTATCTTTTCAGAGCCAGTCCCCAAGTCCTGGAACTGGTATCCAAAGTACCTAAGTCTCCTCTATTACAATCAGTACCACCTTCGATCCATTCATCTCGGTCTTCTATTAGCCTTTCTGATCTGGATGTTGATTGTATGGTGCAGAAGCTGTTACAGGCACTGGCCTTTGCAAAAATTTTATTGTCTCTGACCCTAGTGGCTTCAGAGCCGAAGACCCTTATGCGAGCTACAACTCTTCCTCCTCTGAGCCATACTGGTCCTTCAGAGCCGGAGGAGTCGGACTTGTTGCTTGTGGAGTCTTTGGAGCCGACGCCTGCTCCAGTGTCCTTGGCTCCATTTACTCTGACATCCACGGTGCTGATTGAGGACTCTAAGAGCTGACACTCTCTGGTCAGGTCCGGCGAGGATAGTCAGACCGACTTGTCAGTTCCGACTCTGCCTCTCAGGGCTTTGGCTCAAATGAGCTCAGCTCCTACCTCTGGCTTGGAGCCCACTGTCCTGGTGCAGGGGGTATCAATGGTTTCCTCAGATCCATCGGTCCCTTTGCATCAGAGCAGGGGTCCCTTTGAAGCCATGAGGAGAATTATGTCTCCTAAGACATCCTCGACCTCAGGTCCAGCTTCTTCCTCTCCTAAAGCGCCTGTGTCTGCTTCTGCTTCACAGATCCTGGCCATGCATAGAGACCCAGAGCCTCAGGAAGCCCCATTGGGTGGCCCATGCTCTTCCAAGATCTCACCAGAAGCTCCCACTGATGAGGTTCCCAGGAAGAGAGTTTGTAAGAGGAAACATTTAGACTTCCCACAGGAGTCCCTGATATCTGATAATGACTTGGATGAATCAGAAGGGTCCCCACGGTCCCCCTCTGAGGATATTTCATTTGCTGATACTAGAAATCCTTAGGCAGAGGGGAGACCAAAAACCCTACTGAAGATGAGTCAGTTCTCCAGAAGGCTTTTGGGTCTCAGCCCTCCACCTCTTGGGTGTCTTCGCCCTTTGATGAGCTGATGCAGCTGGTCTCACGAAAGGTGTGGGAGTCTCTGGACACCATGGAGCCTGTCTCTAAGAGGCCTAATAAGTTTATCTTTACTCCCCAAGACAAATCTTTTTTTGGCCAAAGGTGTGCCAGTTGATGCCATGGTGGTGGTGGCAGCCATCAAAAAGGAAATGTCAGAAACTTCCTCTTCTATCCGTCCTCCTAACAGAGACTCCAGGATCATGGATAGATATGGGAAGCACACTTTTAGTTCTGCAACCTTTGCACTCTGCTTGCTCAACTACTTAATCCATTTCAAGAGACTGCAAAGAGATCTCCTTAAAGAGCTGGGAGATACTCTTCAGGGTACAGTAGCTGCAGGAGCTTCAGACAAAGCTGCCTCCCAGCTTGCTACCCTCAACTCCATTGTTAACTCATCCATGTGCCTCATTTCTTATGCAGCTGATGGAATGAGTAGGGCAGCAGGTACAGGAATTGCTCTTAGGAGACACCCCTGGATGTGCTTGTGTTCCTTCGTGAAGCCCTTCAAGTCATCCTTTGTGAATACCCCTTTTGAGTGCTCATCTCTTTTTGGGCCCAAAGTCAAGAAAACTTTGACCAGGTGTGAGCAGGAAGGAAAGACTCTGTCTGCCATTGGAGTCCATTTTTCCACCCCTACCAGACCCTACCCCAAGGGTCAAAGGGGAGGGAAAATGTGGTTCCGAAAAGCCCAAGGAGCCTTTCAGGACACACATGGTGAAATCCCCTCCAGGGGCAGAGGAGGGGGAAATAATGGTAAACACTGCCCTCGTGGCAGAGGGGATCCACAAAACCAGGGAGACAGAGATCACTTCTTTGGGAAGCCCTACCAGCGCTCCTGAAAGGAAGCCCAAATGTCATACTCTGGAGGCAGTTGGGGGTCGCTTATCTTTGTACCCAGATGTTTGGCTCAAAATAACAGACGACAACTGGGTACAAAGTATCATTTCCAGAGGATACGTCATTCCTTTTGCCACACCCCCTCCACCGACAAGTAAAATCCTGGACGTTCCACCCAGTTACTGGGAACAAACAACAGTAGAGGTCCAAACATTGCTAAGAAAAAGAGTCATCCAACCAGTCCCAGCAGACCAGACAGGATCTAGAACTTACTCAAGATTCTTTTTAGTTCCAAAAAAGACAGGGGACTGGAGACCTATATTGAACTTCAGCAGGCTAAACAGATCTGTCAGAAAAGAGAAGTTTTGGATGGTCACACTTCAGTTGATACTTACCTTCTTAGGGAAAGACAATTGGATGTGCTCGATAGATCTCTAGGATGTGTACTACCACATAAAAATGGCCAGACCATCCAGGGATCATCTGTGCTTCCGGCTGGGTGCCAATCTTTACCAGTTTCAAGCCCTGCTCTTTGGTCTCACTACAGCCCCCAGAGTGTTTACCAAATGTATGGCAGTAGTCACGGCTCACCTGAGATGTTTAGGATTCCAGGTGTCCCCATAACTAGACGACTGGCTCCTCACTGCCACCACCAGGCATCAACTCATTCAAGCCAGGGAATCCACCCTGTCACTCTGCAGCCAGCTGGGCATTACAATAAACTCAGAAAAATCTGCCTTGTCGCTATCGCAACGTATCGTCTTTATCAGAGCAGAACTGGACACCACCACCACACTAAGACTTCCAATAGAGAGAGTCATACTACACCATTAGCAGGTCTGCATTCTGATATACAAAAACAAGGCTCCAGCATCAGAAGTTCTAAAGTTGTTAGGTATGATGGCAGCTGCAATTCTGGCCATACCGCTGGGTCGTATGCACATGCAGATACTGCAATGGCTGTTGTTCACTCAATAGTCTTACCAAGAGCTTTTCATGTCTCACCTGATAATGATCACAAACTCCTGCAAAAAGGATCTTCAATGATGGTTGACCTCACTTCATGTCACAATAGGACATCCCTTTGTTTTACCTCCACCAGCGGCCACAGTGACCATGGATGCTTCCCTGATAGGGTGGGTGGGGCATTTTCAGGGAAGGACAGCCCAAGGCATGCGGACCAATCAAGAGACACATCTGCATATCAATGTCTTAGAGATGAGAGCAGTGCTTTTGGCATTGCAGTACTCCCAAGACTCTCCTCCTCTGGATACGATTGCAATTCAGACAGACAACATGTCAGTGGTCTGGTACTTGAACAAACAAGGAGGAACTATGTCATATCCCCTTTGTTGTGAGGCCCTTAGAGTATGGCAGTGGGCTATATCCACCCAGTGCTTTCTGTTAGCAACGCACATCCCGGGGAAGTCCAACATGATAGCAGACAAGCTGAGCAGAGCAATTTTGTTGCCCCATAAGTGGTCCCTCAAGAAAGAAATAGCGGACAGGATATTCCGCAGGTGGGGCCAGCCTTGTTGCGACCTTTTTTGCCAGTCACATGAACACAAAATGCAGAAGCTACTTTGCCCTGATTCCCCCTCTGGGAGAAGCCCCAAGGGACTCACTCATTCATGATTAGCCTCCAGGTCTCCTCCATGCATTTCCACCAATCCTGTTAATACCCAAGGTTCTACAGAAAGCAAAAACTCTTTGAAGGACCATCACTCTAATAGCCCCTCATTGGCCTCATCAAATTTGGTTCCCCTTCCTTCGACTTCATCTTTTGGAGGACCCTTGGATTCTGGACCCAGTTCCAGACCTTCTGACACACTCATCGGGGGAACTTCATCCCTCTCTGCAGTCCCTGAAGATGACAACTTGGCTGCTCCAATTCCCATCACAGCCAGGTTCCATAACCTTTCCAGTGAGACTAAGCAAATTCTCTTATCCTCTCATAAATCCTCTACAATGAAGCTATACCTTAACAAATGGAAAACATTTTCTATATGGGCATCTAAAAACAATATTGATCCTTACCCAAGCCCCTATGGCCTCCACTTTACAGTTCTTGAGCATGATTTTCAACAATGGAGCTGCAGCAGCAACTGTTTGGGTTCAACTCGCTGCCATTTCTAATTTTCATCTTGGATTCGAAGGATTAAATATTATGTCACACAAATTATCCAAAGCCTTTCTCAAAGGGACCTTTCATCTCAGACCACCTGTGAAATCTCCCTATTCTCCATGGAATCTAAATGTTATGCTCTCCCGCATTATTCTTCCTTGATTTGAGCCAGTTTCTTCATGTGACCTCAACTTTTTGTCATGGAAGACTATCTTCTTAGTAGCTATTACTTCTGCCCGCAGTGTGTCAGAGCTTCAAGCCTTGTCCATTAAACCACCTTACTTGATTTTCCATTCTGACAGAGTCTCACTTCAAACAAACCCCTCCTTTTTGCCTAAGGTTTGCACTGAAACTAATCTTAACCAAATTATTGATTTTCCAGTTTTCTGCCCGTCACTCCAACAATCTAGAATACATGCTGCAGAAACTTGATGTTCACAGACAGCTCAGATTTTACTTGGATAGAACAAAAGATTTTAGAAATCAGAACAGCTCTTTGTTTCCTTTTCAGACTCCAGGAAAGGCATGCCAGTGGCTAAAACAGCTCTGTCTAAATTGTTATCTGATTGTTTCACCTTTGCTTATTCAGTTGCCAATATGTCCTTACAGCATAAAATTAAAGCTCACTCAACCAGAGCAGTTTCTACATCCTCTGCCTTTTCTGCCAGACTTCCTATAGATAACATTTGTGCAGCAGCCACTTGGTCAAGACCTCATACCTTTAGCACTCATTACAAAGTTGACAGGGCCTCCTTTGGATCCACTGTCCTGAAAAATATACTCCCATGAGCCACTGTCCTGAAAAAATATACTCCCATGAGCCACCCGAGATAGATGGTGCTTTGGATGCTACCCATCAGTAAGAATGAATGTTGAGATAGAACTTCACATAAAGAAGTTATGTACTTACCATAACGTTCCATGTGAGTTGTTGATCTCACCTTCATTCTTACATCCCTCCCTCCTACCCCCTCCTGGGCTTTTAGAAGACCATAGGTTCATAGGTAGGTACTAGGCTATCGGCCCTAGTGCCTATACAAGCCTAGCCAAAAATATACCCTGGCTTTCGCCACCCAAGAAAATTATTTTCCTGTGCCCCTGTCAAGCAGAGCCACAGGAAAATTATTTTCCTGTGCCCCTGTCAAGCAGAGCCACAGAGGTGATCCCTGAGGTGAATTTCCTATTTCCCATCCAAACACCAAGATTTTTCTTGAAGAATGCTAATGAGGAGCTTTGTTTGGTATAGATAGGTAGATTGTTCCAGCATATGGGAAGCCTCTGGGACAGGAATCTATCCCTCCAGCATGTTCTGTTTATTGTGGTGACAAGGTTTAGGTCCCTAGAGTGTGTAGCTTGGAGGGATTGGGATTTCTTTAAGTGGAGCATGTCCAACAGCTGTGGGTTTGATATAGCTTTGTATGGTAAGCAGAGATCACCTTTGACTAGGCGATATGCAACAGAGTAAAGCTGGAGTTTTTTGAGACGGTCTGTGTAGGGCATCTGTTTGAGGCTGGTAATCCTCTTTGTGAGGTATTTCTGCAGCCTTTCCAGTTGTTGTAGATGTCTTGTGAGGTACATACCAAAAGCGGCATTGTACTCTATAATGGGTCTAATGAGTGACAAATAGAGGGGAACAATGACCTCTTTTTTACTGGATGAGAAACCTTTTGTGATGAGGTGTGCCAGGTAAGAAGGATTTCCTGACTACTGTAGTGATGTGATTATCAAAGGAGAGACTACTGTCCACCTGTGTCCCAAGGGCTCTTATCACACTTTCGGTGTTAAGTAGACTACCACCTATGTGGTAGCTCATGGGTACAGAGTTTTTACCAAAGGGGATTACAATGCACTTTTTGGCATTGAACTTGAGGCCATGGCTTTGGCACCAGACATCTGTCTCAGTGAGGCCCTTTTGTAGGATGTCTACATCATTAGGAGTTTCAATTATGGCTCCTAGTTTGTAGTCATCTCGGAACTTCGTTAGCCAAAGACCTTGTGTGTTAGCCTGTACTTCAGAAAAGTAGATACCAAACAGGAGAGGACCCAGGACTGAACCCTGTGGTACTCCACTTGTCACTGGTCTGAAAACCAAGATGCTGGATCCATCCTGGTTCCTCAACCCTTCTATACTTTCTCTTAGGGAGGGATAAAATAACATATGGTATTGTTATACACAGCAAACAAGATCTGAGGTAACTCTAGGTGCATCATGGGATAGGGACTTGGCCTCGAGCTATGTGAAGACCTCGAGCTTTGTAGTAGGCTGACTCAGAGCTGAAGGATCAGCTCCAAACCCATCAGTAAGAATGAAGACGAGATGAACAACTCACATGGAATGCTATGGTAAGTACATAACTTCTTCTTAATTTGCACCTTTACACAACCTTTCATCATTTTTTCCCAGTCAAAGTTAGAATAGTTCTGGACAGACAAAAAGACATTTAGACATGGTAAAGAGGGAAGGAAACTACTCAGCTTTCTTTTCAAGGACAAGCTATAAGCCATTGTTCAGGGAGGGGAGCAATAATGGGTCACAACTGCCTCAGTGTGGGAAGTTCTCTGCACTGCAGACAAAGATGTCACCACAGCAATTGGTGTTGAAGGTGCTTCTGAGAGTTCACTGAAGGTGACCCCAGCATAAGGAGTGCCTGGACTCCTCAATGCCCCTCTCTCTTACCTTATCTTTATTTTTGTTAACTTCTTTCCTTTTCTCTTTCTCTGTCTTCAGATACTGCTGAAGGTTACCATCCTTTGATGACAAGTTTGATTCTTCATTCCTGAAGAGAGCAAGTGCCAAAGCCCTTGCGTCCTGTAAGTGTTCCAGCCACAGGCACACCACACAGAGACTCTGGATGTCCTGGGGTTTAATTTTTATGGCAGCAGTGGCCACATTTCTTGTGGCTCTTATCCGTACAGCACAATTAAACAGCCAGCCTAGTACACCGCCACAGTAGTGTTCCATTACTTAAGTAAATTGTAATCACCTTATGTATTTGAATATAAATACACATAACTTTCACCTGTAATAAGCAAACTGAGGAACAAATGGAAATGGAAGCTGATTGAAGTGACTAGTTTTAGGCACCAGGTCACAGAAGCAGGAAGAAACAAAATGCTTTTTTTTTTCTTTACTAATAGACTAATAAAAATTGCTAACAAGGCAAAAAAAACACAATAAAAGAATGATGAGTCTGAACTAATAGGAGATGAAAATAGAAGAAAAATTTGAAAAGTTAACTGAGCACTGGTTTAATGATCCAATTACTAAATCAGCACGTGAAATATGAATAGATACAGGTTGCGTAATGGGAGAAGGGAAATATCTTCAGTGCTTGGAGAGGTAACCGGTTACTAAATCAGATCTGTCGGTGGCCATTCCAAATAAACAAAGGAGACAGACAAGGTAATAAATGACAACTGGATTTTCTGACTACTGATGCCACTAAGTAGATTAAGGAGATGGCATTAATGACCCAGGTACCAAGATCCCAGACTACCTAGCCAATTTCAAGTGAAGTACTGTCTATACTGTACACCAGGATAGAATTTTGTTTCCCAACTGTGATAATCCTAAACTTTTTTCCATTTATTTTTAAAACCATTGTTCAGATGGTTAGTGGTAGTCAGTGCTTGCAGTAATGAACTGGTATCAGGAAGTTGTTTAACACTAACACCCAGCTTGCAGTCATTGGCAAACTTAGCTGTAAGTCTAGGTCAGTGGTTTGAAAGTTAATGAAGTATATGTTGAAATGTTGGGATCCCAGCTCTGAACCATGAAGTTTACCACTAATTAGCTTTTCCTTTGATGAGGAGGGAACTAATACCTTGATAATGTGGGTTCTGTCTTTCAATTACATTAGCTATCTACTTTGCCATTCAAGGATCAATGATTAGGGCTCTTAGCTTATTTACAATTCCAGCTTGGAGAAATGGTATCAAATGCCCTGGCTATATCCTCATAAGCTGTGTGGATAGACTAAGCCTCTGTGATCTTCTGGAAGATATTTAGTAAACTTGATAGACATGATATACTTCTGACAAAACCAAACTGATGGGGGTCAAATTGGATGAGGATTTTACTAACATTGTTTAATAAATCAGATATTGTAAATTCCTTTGCCTTATAGATTAGGCTAGTCAGGTTAATGGGTCTATAGTTCCGGAGTCCACCCTTGTGGATGAGCATAATGTATAGTTGTGCAAGTAAAGTTACCATAACAGTAGATGTTTGAATGATCACTGCTGCAGTAGCCTTAACTATATGGATTATTTCCAATGCTTCAAGACACCTTCTGTGTGCTCAAACTGTTAGGTAGCATGACATGAGGTGCCTACAGCACAGGTTTGAGCACCAAGCCTTAAAGAGCTTTCATGCAAACAGAGACAGAGAGGGAGACTGAGCCCTCAGAGAACATTGCTAGGAATAATATATATATATATATATATATATATATATATATATATATATATACACATACACGCACACACCCGGACATATTCAAAAACAAAAAAGGGGCTGGAGGAGGGAGTGGCTACAGCAGCAGTCATCATTCAAACATCTATACTCAAGGTAACTTACGCAACTATACTATGTTCATCATATTGATCACAGCTACAGTAGCCTTAGCTACATGGGTAGATTATCCTAGCCTTCTACCTTGGGTAGTGGAAGGAGAAGAGTCCAGGAGCCCCTGGCAAATGGTCTGAGCAAAGCTTGATCTAGACTTAGAGAATGAATCAAGCTTATAGTGCTTTGTAAACATATGTACAGAGGACCAAATTGGTACTTCTAGAATCCAGCCCTTTCTAAGAAATCACAGATGAAGCCAAAGCCCTGGTAGAGTGGGCCTTGATCCATCCTGCCAGGAACAGTTTTGTTATTGAGAGCATAACAAAAAGATAATAGCCATAAAAGATCACTTGTAAATAGTCTGCTTTGCACAGGTTCTCTCTTCTTAACTTCTTAAAGATATGAAAGATTTAGTTCTGTCAATATAGTACCAGAGTCATCTGTGGACATCCAAGGTATGGAGTATCCTTTCTCACTCATTTTTAGGTTCAGGAAAGACAACCAGTAGATGAATAGTTTGGCTTAAAGTAAACTTGGATGCCACTTAAGAATAAAATGATTAACTCTCAAAGAATCCCTGTTCGTGTAGAAAATGAGGAAAGGTTGCTTCACCATAACAGCTTGCAACTCAGATATCCTTCCTGCAGAGGTCAGAGCCATCAGGAAAACTGTTTTCTGTGTTAAGAACCTCAAATCAGCCAAGGTTAGCTGGTTCAAATGGGGCAAGTGTTAGTTTCTCTAACAAAATTAATCCCGTAGAGAGGACACAGGTTTCCTTGGAGGCCTGTTATGCAAAACACCTTTCAAAAAAGTTATGACATGAGAATGCACTGAAAGAGGAGGCTCCATTGACAGACATGCTGAAATGGGTAATAAATGAACCTTGATGGATGAGTAAGAAAGGCCACTGGATAATTTACACAAATATTTTAAAACCACAGAACTAGTACAGAATTGGTGCTGGATATGTTGTTGACATCAACTAGAAAACCCTTTCCATTGCTAATATATTAGTTTTCTAGTACCAGGATTTCTTGCCTCCATTAGTACTTGCTGCACAGCCTCAGCAAACAGATGCCTAAAGGGAACTAAAATCGTATCATCCAGGCAGTAAATTAAAGCTGATTGTGTTTGGGGTGTATCAAACACGCCTAATCTTGTCAGAGTCAATCCATTCTGTGAGGAAGCGTGTGGTAATTGCTACTGGTCACTTCAAAAAGAAGAGAGACTCACTGTTGCCTGGGCCAGAAGGAAGTCACCTCAAGGATCTTGGTGGATTCCTTCTGCATCTTAAGTACCATGAAGATCAGTGGAAAGGGTGAAAAAGCATAGGACATTCCTGTCCAAGGAAAAAAAAAGGCATTAGCTTTCCAGGGCTTCTTGCATGGAATTCTGGAGCAGAAACTTGCCAGCTGATGGTTCAGTGAAGAGGCAAATAGGTCTACTTGAGGAACCACCCCACAGGTGCATCAAATCTTGGAAGATTTCCTGGTCTAGATTCCATTGATGAGGGTCTGCCCTTGTCTTGTTCAGCTTGTCTTCCATAAAGTTTTACTATGGTTAAATATAGGATGTCTGTAGAGTTAGACTGTGCTGTGAAGCTATATCCCATGCTAACATGGCTAGCAAAAGGGGTAAAATCCTGTTTCCCCTTGCTTGCTGATGGATCCACATGAAATGTCTGCAACAGCTTGAAGAGGTCTTAGGGACCAAAGATGATTCACAGAGCATCTCTTACATGTATTTGCTTGCACCTGCCCTTGGCATTCCACAAACCTTGTACTTTTATCCTTGCTGAAACTGCTCCTCAAGCAAATTCTGAGGCATCTTTGGTGACTGTCTTCGCCACAGATGCCTCAGTATTGCTGCCAGCTTCAGATAAGTACCCCATTGGGGATTTATTTTATTGCTACTGCCAGTTACTGTTGTTAATGCCATCCAGGAAGGGCAAGTGTAGGTGTGGAAGGCACATTCCACATAAAGATAGACTACTTTGGAACAGGGATTGATTTCAACAACTGGCTACATTTCTGGTATCATTCTAAGGCGATCCAGTATCTGTCTGCCTGGGATGACATTATTGACAGACCTAGATGCTTTGCCAGAGATGGCCTGCATCTGTCATCCCTGGGCTTCCGGATACTGGCTAAGGCTCCTGCCACCTCTATAGTGCCTTTTTTAGGTGGGGTTCCAAAGACCAAACTACCACAGTAACAGCTACAAACAAATGCAATCTGAGGGTCATCCTGCTCAATGCTAGAAGTCTATATCTCAAAATGCACTCACTCAAAGAACTCCTTAAAATGGAAAACATCAACATTTGTGCTGTAACAGAGACCTGGTTCAAGGCAGCAGATAGTACCCCTGCACTACCAGGCTATAAGTCATTCCATAACTTTCAGCCCCAGAACTTGGACCGAAGCTCCAAAGGCAGTGGTGTTTCCATATTCATAAAGGATGCACACAACTCCAAACTGGTAGCCCAACATGACACATCAGAGATACTTCAGGTGCAGCTAACATTAGGTAAGACAGCAATTCAGGTCGTAGCCTGCTACAGGTCCCCAACCATGACTCAACACTCACACTCCATGTTCCTAAGCACCCTGGAGAATATTAGGGTCCAACCAAACACTCTCATACTGGGCGACTTCAACTACCCCCCAATTAACTGGGAAAACTACTCATATACCAATACACTTGCCCAATGTTTCCTGGAATTCATTAATTCCAATGCCCTGGACCAGCTTATTCTTAACCTCATTAGAAGTCATCCTTGACCTGGTCATTACTAACATGGGTGGCCATTGCTCTGTACCAATAGTCAACTCCTCCCTGGGTAGATCCGAACACAAACTAATCACCTTGGAAATCCACATCCCTCCCACCTCCCCAACCCCGCACAAAGGTAACCACCACGAATAACTTCTCCAAAGCTAACTTTGGGCTTCTAAAAACAGAGGTGGCTAACTTCACGGCACTCATGCAATTGGACAACAGCTGCATGACCACCGAATCATACACTAATGCCCTGTATGAGCATGTCCACAAATGCATGGATCTCACCATACCCAGTAGAACCAAGATGCTCTCCTCCAAAAAAAGGAAGCCAAGGTGGTCCCCTGCCATAAAAAAACTCTACAACAGAAGGAGGAAACTGATGAGAAATAAGGTGAAGTCACAAGACTGGAAAAACTCCCTTATCAGCTTCAACAAAAAGTTGAGATTCCTCATCAAATCCTCTAAAGCTAGCTATGAAAACAGAATTGTAGCAGATAGTATATACAACCACAAGGCCTTCTATAGTTATGTAAAGAATCTTCATGGCAATATCCAGATTTGCTCAGAGCTGTTGCACAATGGCACCTCTTATACTGAGCCAACAGATATTGCCATTATACTGGCTGCCTGACTGGTTCAGTGCCACCTTTTCCCCTCTCTCCCCCACCAAAGGACCAATCATAATATCAGTAGATTGCCAGCCACCCAGTATTACTGCTGTACAGGTTAAAACAGCACTCTCCAAGGCCAAGAATATAGCTTCTACTTGACCTGACAAAATCCCTGGCTGTGTTCTACATGAACTACAGAGTGAACTGCCACCTCAACTGTGTGCCCTGTTCAATCACAGCCTCACCTCAGGCTTTGTCCCTACCAAATGGCACACTGCTACAGTCATCCCTCTCCACAAAGGAGGAGTGACTACAGACCCTGGGAACTATCGCCCCATTAGCTGGACAAGTCTGATATGCAAAGCTATGGAACGCATCATGTACCTAATAAACAAAGATATAGGGAACCTCCAAACTCTGGATCCCACACAGTTTGGTTTTGTGAAGGGTAGATCATGCCTGCTCAACCTGGTCAACTTCTTTGAGTCAGTCACCAGAGCTGTGGATGAAGGCAAGGTGGTTCATACAGCCGACCTTGATCTGGCCAAGGCCTTTGATACCATTCCCCACTCAGGAATCACAGAATAACTCACTAAGCTAGGCATCAACCTCTATATCACTAGATGGGTTGCAAACTGACTCACAGATAGAACCCACAGTGTGAAAGTAGCCAACTTCAAGTCAGACTGACGACCACTCACAAGTGGAGACCTACAGGGTTCGGTCCTGGGTCCTCTCCAATTTGGTGTCTACTTCTCTGACGTCCAGGTCAACACAAAGGGACCCTGGGTGACAAAGTTCACAGATGATTGCAAGTTGGGAGCTACTATTAACTCCCCAAGTGATGTTGACATCCTACATAAAGGCCTCACTGAGACCGACGACTGGTATCAGAACCATGGCCTTAAGCTCAATGGCGATAAATTTGTCATCATCCCCTTTGGAAAAAACCTGGTTCTCAAATTACCACATCGATGGTAGTCCACTGAACACAGAAGGCCTTATAAGAGATCTGGGAACACATTTTGACAGCAACCTCTCTTTTGACCACCACATTGCCACTGTGGTCAGAAAGTCCTACTATGTGACACATCTCATTACTAAGGGTTTTGCATCCAGGAAGAAAGAGGTCATTGTCTCCCTCTACCCTTCCCTCATTAGGCCAATCGTAGAGTACAATGCCCCATTTGGCATGTACCTCAGTAGACACCTGCAATAACTGGAGAGGCCGCAAAAGTACCTCACAAAGAAAATCCTAGGCCTTAAACACTTGTCCTATATGGACAGACTCAAAATACTCCAACTATTCTCCATCTCATATTGCCATGTGGCAATCTCCACATGACTTACAAAGCCATGTCTGACCCAGCTTTGTTAGAAATGCTACATCTAAAGAAATCCCAATCCCTCCACACCACATACTCCAGAGACCTCAACCTCATTACCACAATCAACAGAAGAAGCTAGAGGGACAGGTTCATAACCCAGAGACTGCCCATGCTATGGAATAGACTTCCCATACATGTCAAGCGGAGCACCTCACTGGCCCTCTTCAAGAGAAATCTTGATGAGTGGATGGAAAATAGAAAATTCACCCCGGGGATCACTCCAGTGGCTCTACTTGACAGAGAACCAAGGTCGGGTGGCATGATGCCAGGGTGATCCTATGGGCTAGGCTTGTAAAGGCTCTAGGGCCATTACCCTAGTACACACCTATGAACCTATTTTGACTTGTTGGAGCATCCATTTTTGGGGGGGGTCCAGAATTCATTTTGGAACCCCCTTGCCATTGCCTCATAAACATCTGTTTACCAGCATCTTGTTGGGGCTGTTTGTTTATTTTTTTGCCAACACTGGATGAGGGGTTAGAGAATCCCTTAGAAATTTTGGAAAAGGAGGGCTGAAAAATTTTAAGAGATTCCCTGTATCAACTTACCCCTTTCATCAAACATTTAAGCACCTTTGTAGCAGAGAGACCAAAAACTAAATCTATATCAAAAGGAGAATTTAAAATCTCATTTGTTATCATTTTGGAAGTTCTGAGAACACAGCCTGGCAAACCTCAAAACTGTACCAGTGGCCATAGCCTTGGAAGAAGTATCAAATGAGCCATACACACACTGTAAACAATGAGGTATGACCTGTAAGATGAAGAAACTAAATATTTTAACCCAGATTTTTCCTCACAAGAAACTGCAGACTAAACATTTCATATACTTTCACAATTAGTCAGAATAAACTTTAACATGTGAAACTGACAATTAAAAAATTCTGAAAGTCAAAGTCGCAGAACCATTCATATGGATTGTATTCCACATACCGACCTGACATCTGGCCTGTATACAAAAGCTTACAGCCACTGCGAGGGACGTCACACATAGGCTTTGACAACATCAGCCATAAAAGGGACATCTACACATAACATCCTCAGAACTTTTTCACCGCCATTTGGAAGGTTGAGTCTTACATACGGTCTGCAGTCAAATTCAGTCTGTATTGCTGCCAGCTTCAGATAAGTACCCCATGGGGATTTATTTTATTGCTACTGCCAGTTGCTGTTCATGCCATCCAGGAAGGGCAAGTGTAGGTGTGGAAGGCACATTCCACATAAAGATAGTTACAACCTTTGTCTTTTTTGTTTGGGGCCTAGCCATGATCACCGTTCCTGTTCTATTTCATGCCAAAGACCTTACATAGCAGTCTTTCAGCTTTAAATCTTTATCTCTTAAACATCTGAAATGTTTGGCTAGAAACACAATGGAGGGTTCCGCGAGTCCTTCAGCTGAGCTGAGTTTAAAGATGAAGGTGAGTAAGCTAAAACCTGAATCCTGTTCACCTGCACCTTCCACCTTCGATGTTCTTCTTGAGGTCGATGAAGACCCAGTGGTACATTCAGAGGTTGGGTCTGTTCCTTTGGTGGGTACCCCAGCACGTCCAAGGCTATGTAGATGTCCATTTCAAGTGACATGGGGAAACCGTGGCTTGTTTTGCTGGATGACTCCAGTGATGCTTCCATCATTCCACCTAGGGATCAACCGGATGTTAAGCCTACGCCCAGCTCCTCTCCCTTGTCTCCTCTATCAGAAAGATATGCTAAAGAGAAGCAAAAGACCAAACATCCGAACATCTCTTCCACTCCTTATTCATATTGGAATGCTTTCTCACAGGGTCTTAAGACCTTGATGGCTTTGAGTCCTTCCTCTTCTCTCCATATTCCTGCCTTCACTTCTCCACTGCAGGCTTTTGGGCCTCTGGGTTTTTACTGTGTGCAGGCTACACAGTCTCAGACCCTTTCCTCTGAATCTGAGGATTCCTCCTCTGATTAAGACTCCCTTCCATATTCCACCCAGATTACTTCTCCTTTGGAATATGCTTCTCCTATGAAGGAGTCTAATGGGGGCATTCAGCTGAACCCAAATGGGCAGACATCTATAGCTGCATCAGGTAACTTGACCTTTATGTCATCAGGTAAAGAAAGACATTCTTGGTTGAGGATTCAAAGGACAGATGCAGAAACCGCAGCCCTGGAAGATGCCTCCACAGCATCATAGCTCCACTTAATTGAATGTCTAACTACCTGAGAAGATGCAAACAAAAGAGAAAGAACCTGAGATTTAACCTTGTGAGTCTGGTAGCTGGGCCAAGGCCTGAGATGCCTGAGAAAGCAAAGCAAAAGAATATCTGGATGTGTGTCTGGTAATTAATGGATCTAATAGCTAAGGTGGATGAAGTGCAATCCTTCTTACCCAGTCTCTCAAGAATCTTTATCAGAGAGAAGGAGCTTAGCAGAAACAGACAAGTGAGAAGATTTATCAGAAAAAATGGAGACCCCTGCTGGGTTAGCTGAGGGGCATTTAGAGAGAAACTTACAGTTATCAGGTACTTTATAAAAACTACCAGGTCTTTTGGGAGCAGCAGCCTGGAAATTAGGGGTTTTAAAAGAGGATGAAAAAGCATCCATGAAAGCTGGAATAGCAGGAAAAATAGCAGTGTGTGCAGGGACCTCCATCTGAAGCAGATCATAACCACCCTTTTGTTCTTCAGAAATCTGGGAACAATCCTATTTGAAAAATTTCCACATCTTAACAGTTTCCCCAAAAGAAAGTTCTTCCATAGCAGAATCTCTCCCATTAGACTCCTCCTCAGAAGAAGCATATTCCAATGGAGAAGTAATCTGAGTGGAATATGTAAAAACGTCTATCAGAGCAATCCTCAAATTCAGAGGAAAGGGCCTGAGACCCTGTAACCTGCACAGAGAAAAATACCCAAGGTCCAGAAACCTGTAGCTGAGAAGTGAAGGCAGGAATAGGGAGAAGAGGAAGGACTCAAAGCCATCAAGGCCTTAATAAGACACTGTGAGAAAGCATCCCAATCCAACTGAGGAGTGGAGGGGACGTTCAGATGTTTGGTCTTTTGCTTCTTTTTAACATGTCTTTCTGACACAGGAGACAAGGAAGAGGAGCTGGATGTAGCCCTAACGTCCAGCTGATCCCTAGAAGGTACAATGGAAGCATCACTGGAGTCCTTCAGCAAAACAAGCCACAGTTCCCCCATGTCACCCAAAATGGATGTCTGCACCCTTGACAGCTTCCCCAGAGGTACCCACAGAAGGAATGGACCCAACCTCTGAATGTACTACTCTGTTTTCACCTACCTCAAAGAGAACATCAGAGGTGGAAGGCACAGCTGAAGAGGATTCAATCTTTGGCTTTCTCACCTTCCTCTTCAAACTTGGATCAGCCGAAAGACTCACGGAACTCTCCATCATATCTCTAACAAAAAATTTCAGATGTTGGTTTTGGAGATAAAGATTAAAGGCTGAAAAATAGCTATGTAAGGTCTTTGGCATGAAGGAACATGAATGGTGATTGTGGCTAGGGCACAAAGAAAAAAAGACAATGGCCGTGACTATCTTTATGTGGAATCTGCCTTCCACACCTACACCTGCCCTTCCTCAATGATATGAACAGCAGCAACTGGCAGTAGCAATAAAATAAATACCCAACAGGGTACTTATCTGAAGCTGGGAGCAATATAGATGGAATCTGACTGCAGACTGTACACAAGAATTAACCTTCCAAATGGCAGCAAAAAAGTTCTGAGGGTGGTACATGCAGATGTCACTTTTATGGCTGACATTGTTACAGCCTACGTGCGACATCCCACGTACTGGCAGTAAGATTTTGTATACAGCCCGGACATCGGGTCAATGAGTGGAATACAACCCATATGTAAGGAATACTGCAATGTAGAATAGGACATCTAAACATTTTAAAGCAGATTTTTCCTCACAAGAAACTGCAGACTAAACATTTCATATACTTTCACAATTAGTCAGAATAAACTTTAACATATGAGCCTGACAACTAAAAAATTCTAAAAGTCAAAGTTGCAGAACCATACACTTTCGCCCAGAAAAAGTAGGATTGGAATTCACCAAACATTTAGAAGTAGCATTAACTAAAACCATAGCTGCTGGGTCACATTTGGGATGAGTGTATAAAAATTTAAAAAGACCGATGAACGTTCTACATTCTCTCTGCCTTTTTAAGGGCATCTGGCTGACATCATAAAAATTGAAGGCAGTGACACAAACTCTCCAAAGTTGAAAGAACTGGAGGAATGGGTGAAGGTCCTGGAAATTGCTTCTGTAACAGCTTGCAGTATTTTCTGAGGGACAGAGAAATCTCAGTGTTCTTCCACTTAAAGCACTTGCACATTCTGGAATTAGTCTCAGATAAACTCCAATGGGAAAAATCAGAAACTGAGCTCTAGTTCAAGTCTGAATCTGAAATCTGTGAAAAACCTTGCATCTGTCACTTCATCTTCCTGTCCAGATTCAGAATTTTTAACCTCTTCAGTGAAACAGGCATCCCTCTTTTTTTTTTTTTTTACCAGAAACTAAGGTTTACGAAAGAGTGTCAGATTTTCAATAACTTTACTTTTAATTAAAAATAACAGGAAAAAAATGAATTAGGTAGGAGAGGATTAGGATAGGTTCCTATATGTTTAGCCAAAGCATTCTCACATTTATTTTTATTTTTATTAATATATAGGAACCTATCCCCAACAGGAGTTCAGTTTTAAAGGGATATGGTACCAATGAATGTAAGAGGGGACCCACTTTCATTGCTATTAGAAAAGTTAGAATTTGGCAACTTCGTTTGGATGCAAGTAGTTTTGCTTGCTTAAATGACTATCAAGTGTACTTTGAGGCTTAAGAGTCTAGCTAGATAATATTGTCCAATGTTGTTAAATAGTGCTGTTTATGTACTTCTATAAGTTGATTTAACACTGACTATAGAATTTGAGGGTTAGAACATTTTTAATATTAACATTTTTATTATAAATAAAAATAAATTTTAGTTTTTAAAACAGGGCAATCCTTTTGGGAGAAGTGTTAGTTGATTATGTGTATTTATGTATTGACACTTTTATACATTCACGTAAGTGCTTTTTTGTTACTTATTTAATGAATTGCCGTTTTAACTATTCAATTGTCCTTAATTGTTTATTTGCCAGTTATTTATAAGCATTGCCACATGAGAATAATTTGTCTGAAGAAGTTTTGTGATTCACACAGGATGAAAAGCAGAGAAAATAACAATACATTTTCGTTTTACATTTTGCTGGATGGCTTAAAAGTGGAAACACATCTACAGCTTCCTTATAAGAAGTAAAGTACATCCTTTGGGGAGAGCATGAAAACTTGGAATTTGTATTACCATGATTCAACTCAGAACACTGAACAAAGTAATTATCTGCCCACATAAAAATCATCTCCTCTTCTCCTCCTCCCCAGATGCACAAGAAGGGTATGGTTTTATTTCCCTTCAAACAACTTCATGAGTAACAGCTATATAGTCCTTGCTGCTACTTTACAGTTTTCTGGGCAATATTACTTGCAGATAAACTGTTATGCAGGAACTACAGAAGTTCTAAATAAAATGCAGAAAATGAGAAAACGTCTGTATAAGACTTGGGCTCTCCAACAGATAACACACTCCTGATATGGAGCCCCTGTACATGACAAATAAACCGTGTAGGCTCTGGCATTGGTACAGAATAAAGTGTTTTTTTTCTTACTTCAGGAATTGGAAAAATTGGGTCAGTGAATGCTCTTGATAGCACCATAGTGAACAGTTTGTAATTCCTATTTTTTGTGAGCCACTTGTGATGAAGAATCCTACACCACAACGTCTTTAGCGATCTTACATTTTTTCTCATAACTGAAGACTGCCTACTTCAATTTTTCTCCTTTGTCAAATTGTACTGTTTTTTCTTACTCAATTGATGTCTTTCACATTTCTCCACTTTTTCACTGAATAATGCTTAATGGGTTTACCTCTGTTTTTACTTTTGTGATTCTGAACAGAATAACTTTTCCCTGGTAAGATATTAAAGTATTAATTTTTCTTAACCTTTTGGCTTTATTAAACTTATGAGAGAAGTCAGTGTGTTAACTGACAAATATTTTTTGTGGTAATCTTCTGGAGAAACTTGTCAGGAAAAGACTATACCCGTAGCTAACATGGGCAAAAGTGATAGCTGCCTTGGGCACAAGCTGTTAGGGTACATGATCAGCCCTGCCACTGGGCAGAAGTGGAGTATCAGCAATACATGGCAGAGATTTAGTCTGTATTGCATTCCTGTCAATTAAGCATTAATGCCAGTATTCATTTGTTTAAACTCAACTTTGGTATGAAAGGATGCCAGTCCCAGGGCACCAATTTACCTAGCTCTAACCGCAGGCACTTATAGAATTATAAATTTGGGAAATGATACAACCTTACAAAACTACATGGTCCGAGAAAAGGGGAAACATGTGTATAACTGAAAAAAGATCAGGACTTCTGTAGGTGTGAACAAGCCACTATGTACCTCTGGTTACAACAATCACAAAGTGGGTAAAGCAAAATGTCATGATTGACTATTTCAATGATGCTCTCCCTGAAGAAACTTAACATTTTAATTACTACCCCAAAGGATGCAGCTTGCATTTAATAAATAACACGAGCCACTTAATGAGGAGGAGTGAATGTGCTGCATATCTCAGAAAAACTTTGAACCAAACCTATTTGTGAAATGTAGGTTTTGGAAAGCCACTGAAATTTGCACCCCTCCCTCAACATACATAAAAGACAGCATGTGCCAGCATATATGTAATGCCATTTGTAGAAAACCGTTACCCTTAATTAGCTCTCAAAAAAAAAATGCAAACATTTGGGGGTTGGGAATGTTAAACTAGTGGAACGGACAAAGACTACTTAAATTATTTAACAGGGTAAACGTAAAATATATGGAAAATTCCAAGTATCCACTTAGCCAGTATGTTTGGAAAGGCAGAAAAAAAACTTAAGGCCAGGGAGACAACTCACACGGACTCCAGGAAAACATGCTACCTCCACAGTGATGAAACCTGGTGAGTCAAAACCCTTAAACACTAAGGATCAGAGTCACAATAACTACACTCTACTGTGTAGGGCTTGATGTCACAGAAATTAGTACAAGCCCTGTAAATTTCATACATCCCACTAATGCCATGGAGCCTCAGTCTCTTACCCCCTATGTTGAGGTCACTTTCTTGATTGCACACCGGTAACAAAAGTGCTTCGACAGTGTTGTATGACCTGGGTCCCAGAGGACTTTAACAAAACTAACCAATTTACTGAAATATAATTAAAATGAAAATTTAAATTAACTGCTGGTTGAGCCCCTCCTCTCCTACTTTGATGCACTGTAAAATTCCCCTAATCTTAGCTGTATAGTAGAAAATCCATAAAAGCAATGAAGTTCTCTATATTGCAGGCAAATCTGCTAACGTAGGGTACCTGGTCATTACCCCCTCCCAGATGCAGGCAAGCTCCTGCTAAAGTGAGCTTGAAAGCACCAGGTCACCTCATTACTACAACATAGTAATGATTACAACAAAGTGAGTGTGTAGTACTACTGTGTAAGGCAGCTGAGTAGTGTATAGTATTGCCTTTCCAAGCAGCAATTATACCTTGCTCGGTAAAGCAAACTATACAATAAACAGAGGCCTTACACTGTAGCACTGTGTGTTGTTGTCAGGCTGCAAAAAGCCATCTCTACTCCCAAGCACAGATGTGTCTGGCTTGCATTAATGAGCCAGGTGCTCCCATGAACCACTTAAAAAAAATTTGACAGTAACTGTCTGCCATCCAGGAGTGCAGAGATTCAGTTCTTTGAACCACAGTAGCCCCTGTCAGTTTAACAAAGATGGTGTGCAATGTACAGTTTATGATTCTGCATGCCATCTTTGTGGACACCAGGGTAAGAAACCATGTTACCAATGTAGAAGAAAAATTCATGTCATTCTTCAGCACTAATATGTCTACAAGACAGTGTTCCTAACAAGTTAGACAAGAAAAACTAATTGTAGGTGTTATGTCTTTCGGAAAGATATACTGGCATTCAAATTGGGGACTGCATATTCTTAAGACTTTACATTACCACCATAAAGTCATGTATGCAACAGTTTATAAATGGAGTCAGGGAATGCTTGTTTACAGCAACAAAGAAATATAAACCCAGAAGTCAAATATTACTGCCTGGAGATGCACTGTGTGGGATAAACGTTTAATAAACTTCAGCTTGGATAAGATACTATGGAACTGGGATGGAGACAACAAAGTCACACATAGTGAAGTGAAAGGACTTCTGGATGGATGTGTGCATGGCAGTTTTAGCACAGAATATTAAGGCTATGCACTGCTAAAAAAACTTTTTTCCTCTAATCCTGGGTTCAAATCTCTCAGTACCCACTTGTAAGCAAGATGTGTGGCTAAGAAATCACTTAACCAGGCATTGCTCATGGCTGACCACTGAAGACGCATTTATGCCTACTAGACTTACCTGAATAATAGATGAATAAACAAATCATTCAGAAATTGGTTGAAAAGGTAGAACAGGAAGGGCACACTCCTAAATGAAACAGTTGCTAAAAGTTTTCTTAGTGAATCCCACTTTGCTTCTCAAACTGTTAAATGGCACTGTTGCTGCATCACATCACATCATACACACACACTCTCCTGCTCTCTCACTTGCTCCAAAACAAGTAGCATATGCATAATAAACACAAAATAAAACAATTGTTTGCATAGAGATTTTTAATATCTTTAAATTTCTTTTCTATTTGAAAGTATATCCACATCCATTAAATAGAGATATTGTCTCAAGCATCTTTAAATTACAAGAAAATTACTGTGCACCATTGATATTATAGTACAAAAATAGGCATTGTTCAGATTAATCTCAAGCCAGTTATACAAACAATTTGATTAAAAAAAACAAACAGCTGTGGGACCCTCACATCACACAGTCACTTGCATTCTCACTACCTGGGTTATGGTTGCAATATTCCTTTCAGAGTACAGCTAGTGTTTACTATAAAAACAATGCCAAAAAGTCTGCAATAAATAAACCACAAAAAGTGAGCATTATTATGTAGTCTTTTGATTATATGAAAGATTTTTTCATGAAGACTTCCCTGATAAACCTCCCCGGTGATACATTTTTCCTTGAAGGGGAGAATAACGAATGTTTTATTACTCCAAAATACCTTTGCTGCTAATACATTACAAAACTCAGCATTCTGAAACAAAATAAGCATAAGCATTGCACCTGAATATAAAAATGCATTTTCTCATATAATTTGGTTTCCGGGGATAGCATCAACAAAGTAATTTACTGGCTCAGCTAAGTGTACATATTACATTTAAAGTAGACAAAACAAAAATATTTTAAATAAAATAAAAGTTGTGGAAAACAGACAGTATTTTTGAGACACTGGTGCTGATGACAGCAAGATAACCTGAAAAGGCTCAAATAAATGAAATAACCCTACAGAAAACATCCTAGCAGTTCTGTATAATGTTATCCCAGTGACAGCATTCACATATCCTTGTTAGGAACCACATCATTCCATAGAACTAAGTTTGAAAGTTCCTCTCACAGACTTTAAAGTAGCAAAGAAGAAGAAAATTCAGTGTCAACAGAAAGGGAGATGTGGTATGCATACACTAGATAATGTGCACACTCGGGCATACACAGGAAGGACAATAAAAGGGCAACCGAAGCATGTATACACATCTTCACAAAAAAAGTCCAGTACAAAATATGCAATTACACGGTCCTTCCAGGGAATCTGCAAGCAGGTGCCTAGAATGACACAAGTGCCCAAATACAAAAAATTAAGTGAGGAATATGAAAGATTTCTCCTATGGAAGGAGCCATTGCAAAACTACTATATTAGGAAAGGTGATCATGAAGCCATGCTCAGTTTGCAGTCTTCTGCAGATGTACATGCTATGCTCCCAGCAGTAACAACTGTACAAATTTATGAAAAAAAAAAAAAAGAAGAAATTGAAAGAAGGCTGACAATATGGCTACAACCTAGTCAAACGAGTCTCTTCAAAATTCAGACTAGTCTATCCTATAACTTATGTACTGGTACACATCCAATAGGTAAAATATATGGAAAAGTGCAGCTTAAAAACACGGTCATCCTCTGTTAAGGCCAAAGCAACACTTCTGATCATAAAATGGAAAAAAATGCTATTCAAATGAGACCAGTAATCTTGACACACTGTGAGAAAGATAGAGCATCCCATTACACACAAAAAATGCTTATTCAACAGCTTTCTGCCATACATCACAGTGGAAAGTCAACAATGCTAAAGCATCCAAATTAAAAATATACCTTACTGAAGGATAAGACTGCACAGAAAAAAGAATGTTTAACCTGCTTCTACCCTGAGTTCTTACAAACTGCAAACCTGAAAGCTACATTAAAAGGAGACTTTGTTGTGCTGCATTTTGCTGTGCTGTTTTGATTTTTCTGTGACCTGCCACTGTGACTACACAGGTCTAAGCACTACAAAGTGTATTTGTTTAAAGTTTAGCAGATTGCCTGACTTCAAAATGCAAAAATATTCAGCCCTAATTATGACTCAAGATATGCAGATGCATGAGAGGAACCATCCCGGGTAGGGGACTGGGTTGATTTACTCTCCTTTCTTTGAAGGAGGGTGTAAGTTTTTGCCACTACTGGGACACCTTCAGGCAGAGACTGGAGGCAAAATTCCTGACCAGAGTGCTGCAACCATATTAGGAATGACTGGCAGAATGTCAGTCACTGCATGCACAGCAGAACAGTGGGACATGCATACAGCACTTGCTATTTGATGTCCTTTTTTACCAATTTTGGGACACTCACCGGAGGAAAGCTCATACAGTCAATAGCAGAGAAAAACTGTCAAAAAAGGTATTAAAAAGTATGGCGGGTTATCTCACACAGGCTAAACCCTTGAAGAGTGGCAAAGAACGGACAAGTTCTGAACATCAAACCAAATGTCAAATGTCATTTGAGAAGCTACAAGGATTACGTATTTACTTTTGCATTTACAATGCAAGTTGTCCCACGAGAACACTTAGAAATTTTTTTTAACAAGACAGTCCATGGAACTCAAGTTAAGGGGCTTGTTGGGGGGAGGGCATGTTGCTGACTAACATTTACCTATTGTGTGGTACTACACTGCTGTTAATGTCTTTGTGATTTCCCCAGTGACCCATACCAGAAGGGCAGCTGCTACCTTCCAAGCCAAGTCAAACACTGAAAAATAATGTATCCAGCCTTCAAATTCCTGTAAAGATTGGAAAATGCCCACCTACAATGTATGTAATGGTTCAAATGGCTAAGTAAAATAAACTGTACATATCTGAATACCAGTGTGTCTTGCCAAAAGGCTCCCATCTTACAGTCATGTGCTCAAATCACCTGAACTTAAATAACATTTGCTTGAGCATAATACTTTTAGTTGACAGTTGCTTACATGATAGTACTTACTTTGCACTTGAGTGAGATAAGTAGTGCTTGCATGCTAGCTGTCTGGGGTTGCTTGAACTCATAGTTTCTTAAAGCATGATATATTACACACTATCAGGGACTACATTTTTGCCAAGGTTCTGCAAAACTCGTGCGATAATAAAGAGAGTGATAAGTGTGTCACATATGCACATAATACAATAATCTTGAGTGCATGCATTACAAGAATGAGGGCATTTGAGATGTCATTTACAAAATCTTGAAGCCAAGTTAAAGTGAAGCTAATGAAGCCAACTCTGTCAAATCAAAGTTGACCTAAGGTTCCTATATAAAATACAGTCTTTGCAATTTAAACTTCAATGGAAGCTTAGAGTACATAAATAGTTGAACAGACTTCTCTAATCTAAGGAAAAATGTGCTCAGTGCTCATTTTTCTGGGTTTACTGTAAGAAGTTTATCTTGATCAGGAGCATATTTCCTTGGATAATGAAAAGGTCTGTATCTGGAAGATCTCAGCAGACAAAGATGAGCAGGGTAGCTCTACAGTGGGAGCAGGAGTCACCTGGTGTAGAACTACAGCAGTACCAGCTCTTGGGATGTTGACTGCCATGGCATTGTTGCTAAAAAGGAGAGTTAGTTCTTGGATCCAAAACACCTAACTGCAAAAATATTATGTCCTTGTCTTGATCTGACTAGCGGTGGTTCCTGTAACAGTTCCACAGTCTGTATCACATTAAACCTGAAGATAATGTGGTGTTACTTTGTCAAAACTCAAATACCAAGAACTGATCTTTATGCTGGGTGAGCATTTTGGTATTTTTGGGAAAACAAGAGTGAGGATTTGTCTTAGGCTTGGGGGAGGAATGGATACCCTTAGCAGCTTTTATAATGGGTGGCCCAACATCACACCACTTGTCTTGTAGGAATCACACAACACAAAGCTGGATACACCATGATGCCTACATGTTGTCACTGGCAACAGCATGTTCACTGTAGAATCAACACCCACAAACCTACACTGGAGTGATAAAGCATGAATACAATCAACACCAACAGATCAAGGAGAGTGAAAGGTTTTGCACTGTGCATCTTAGACCTGCACCACTAGTTTAACTAAGGCAGCAGTCCAGAAAAACTCCAATAATGCTGACAGCCTGATCCAGACAAAGAAACTACTATTCTTAAGCAAAGCAAATACCAAAGAACCAGTGCATCCTCAGGGAAAAAATTAATGGAAAACTATACAGATTTTGCCAATAGACAGGCATGTACATGAGCACTATTTGATACCTGCCATACAGTATACATGTTGCTACCATGAGAAAAAAGTGAAGAAACTTCTGTTGCACATACCTGTATTCCTAAGAGCCAGTTTCAGAGGATGAACAAAGGATTCTAGAATATATCCTAAACAAAGCAAGTATTTAAGACAATTTTCTGGAGAAGACAAAAATGCTTAAGGGTGCTAAATGCAGCCTCCACTATAATGCACAGGACATCCACAAAAAGGTATTCCTATGGTTTGTCAATGGCTGCATCACCTATGCCATTATCAGATGTAGCATTGTGTTGGTTTCTTATGAAGTCAATGTCTCAGCACATTACTGTTCGTCTTGTTGGAGTTGCTGTCAACGGGTTCTCTGAACCTGCACAACTCAGAGAAAATAACTTTTTTTTTAAATTTTACCTTTTCCTCCCATGTCTGTGCTCACAGGTAATACAGACACTACGTGTATGTGGCAGAGTCCCATACTGTGAGGGATGCATGGGATGATAACCCCCCCCCCCACTAAAACAATGTGTTTAACTTTAGTGTGATGCAAGTTTGTTAACTCTCTTCTTTTGCATTGCTGTTTTACATGCAATACTGTGGGGATAATGTTTGCATTATTATACTTATCTTATGGATCATCCAGAAAATGGGGGAAAGGCCTGCATGTTAGAATGCAAGTAAAAAGGAGGATTTATCATCTCAATTAATCCCAGAAGAGAGAACAAAGTACTCAGTCTTGTAAGTGTGCAAATATTGAAGATTCTGAAAGAAAAACAAGGACTGTGAAAAACTGTCACATGCAAAAAGGAATGAAGAGATGATAAAAAAAAAAAAAAAAAGAAAAAGTTGATGTGCCAGTGCAAATTCAGGTACTGGTGTCTAGGAAATTAAAAATAATGAAGTCATTGTTTGCTAGTTACATTAGATTCAAACTTGAGTATGGAACAACAATATGGAAACCCTGTAAGAAAACAAGCATGAATAAACTGGAAAGAGTACAAAGGAAATGTATCCTAGAACTGTACACCAATGCCACAATCTGGACTGGAAAATAATGAGGTCTGGAGACTGGAGCTAGCCTTTCAGAGGCTACCCGTTTAAAAAGGTTGTCTTCCACTACACCAAAAACAGGTTTTTATGACCAGCAGTAGTAACAGTGAGAATAATGCATGTTCTGAGAGACAACATAACTGCATGATCCTTGAAATGAGCCAGTAAAGTCATGAGCGATACCTGAACAGAGCCGGCAAGTTTGAGTACAACACTTAATGGGAAATGCACTTTGAAGAAAATACTGCTGTGAAATTATAATTCAACCCAATCTACTGTTTTGACAATGAAATTTGCAGTTTTCAACTACTACAATTCTTGATATTTCAAAGAAACAGATGAAGGGGCCTGAAGACAACCACCACCTCAGCTGAGGAAACATCACCAAGTAGTAAAACCTTGAAGAAACCTACATACTATTTAACTGCACACCCTGCATATAAAGCAAATTAGTGGATAAAGATCCACAGATCAACATATCACTTAAAGCGTCCAGAAAAGGGATACAGACCATCAATCTACAGTACACTTGAGGAGCAAGGTACGTTTACATCTAGACTCCTACTCCCTTCCCTTCCTACCTGCTTGCTTTTGATAGGTTATCCTTAAATGAGCAGTCCTTTAAGTAATCCCTACAAATTTTCATACAATTTAATCTCAATAAAGCAACCAGTGGTAAAGTTAGTTTTGAGTTTCATTTGCCAGTAGTAGCCAGGGACATTAGTGAACTTGTGCTACCTACAGCACCATTGGATAAGCCTAGAGCAGTTTTGGTATCCATCAAATAAATGGGTCCTTGGTGGCTTTTTCTTCTTTCAGAGTCAAATGCACTTTTTTTGGTGAAAATTGCAAGGAGATCCAAAGAACTGGTGATGGTATCAAAGCACAGCCTTTAACTGCAGATGATGCCTGGACTGCTCTATAGTAGGCATGGCTCCAGCAAACATGGACACTAAGAAATCTGGCTGTGCAGATTGTATTGAATGAAAAATAACCTGCCTTTAAGGGCCTCCTGTGTCCCCACAAAAAAAAATCTAGATAAAAAATAGCTAACAACTCAGTTGCAGGAAGTCAGCTTTTCACATACAAAGTTAAAATACCAGAAAGTCAATGGCCATTCATGTGAAGTTTTAATCAGATTGCTCTCTTCTGGATTCTTCTAATCCAGTATCCTGGAGAGTTCCAAGATATGGCAGGCTGACATAAAAACCTGCCCCTTAAACAGGCAACTCGGACTTTAGTCCAACAAAGAAGGCAAGGAAGAAGTTATATGACCACAGGAATTGTACATTTAAAAGTGCACACCTGAAAGGTTGCTAATCTGGAGAAATGACATCATCTTTCAGTTTCATATTGTCTCCAGCTGTCATAATTGTGAAAATGAAGGCATCTTTCTACAACTAGTAAAATTTTATTTTTTTACAAGTTACTATAATATGCTAAATGTCACATACAGTGTGGAATTTGCTGTGGAAGTTAACTTCAGATCTGCTTGGCAAATTTAGATACATGGCTTTTCTTCATCCCAGACTGTGAAAGAAACAGTGACTGGGATCAACAGCTGCAGTGGAAGGTACCAAAAAGTGGACAAAGTAGAAAAAGGGTAAAGATGCTCATCTATGCATTATGGGCCTGCAGTTTTAACAAAGCCCTTTGCAGAAAGACAGAAACTGCTCAAAGAAATATAAAAGTCCAGAACTGTGGCATCATTTCTCTAAAAAGCCCTAAAAATGGAAAGTGTGTCCAGACAGCAATTTGAGTTTCAAAACAGCCACAGACAGGGACAGATTTGTCATAATTCATCTGCCTTAAATTCTACGACAAGGAAGTGGTAAAAGCCATTACTGACCGGTTCTGCTCATATACTGATGCTAGCTATTTGCCTCCAACACTTCACCAATTAAATGAAAAGGATAGCATAGGCTATTAATTGTTTACATATTAAAATGTGCACATCAGTAACAGAATTAACCCCATCTGAAGGAAATAAGTAGGTGGAAGCTGTAAATTTGCAGGACAAAGTGTACAACTCTCATTCACATTTAGGATGCATCTGTGCAGGCATACTTCTCAGGCAAAAAACAGTACAGTTGTGTACACTTACCATAAATATATATGTTCAAATGTAATCACTGTTGCAGTCCTGACTTGTGGGATTTCCTGCTGTGGAAGCCTTTGGCCGGCCCAACTACCAGAGTAAAAATCTCCCTCCTCCCAAGGCTGACAGGTGCCTTACCCTGACATCAGTAAGCTTGGGTATAAAGTGAGCCAGCCAACATCATGACATCAGTTTATTCTTGCCCCTTACAAGGTAGGAGCCCCCAGGATAAAGCATAAGCAAGAGACAAAAGTAGAAAAAGGAGCCCACAGGGTAAACACCCAGGGGGTCCACTGGTTAGTGCAGAAAATAGAAGCAGACTACTACTGTAAGAAAAAAGGGCTAAGGAGGGAGGGAAACTGCTGCAACAGTGACTACACTAACATCTACATTTATGGTAACTGTACACAACTGCACTATGTTCTTCTTGTTTCACTGTTGCAGTCCTGACTTATGGGATGATGCTCAAAGCCAAGACGAGGACACAAGGTAGATTATGGAGAAGAGAGGATGCCCTGCAAGATAGCAGTGGCAAATCCTGCTCTAGACCTGGAGAAGGCTGATCCTTCCAAAATGTCTGGTAGGAACTCCTTTCAGGAAGGTGGCAGAGGTAGCTGTGGCCCTAGTAGAGTCCTTACAGTTTCAGGACGCTGTTTGCCATGATGGCTGTAACAAAAGGAAATACAGTGGGATATCCACTTGAAGATATTAAGTTTGGAGACTCCTTTCCTTTCAGAGCCAATGACAAAGGACACAAAGAGGTGGTCCGATTTCCAGAAAGATTTAGTTCCATCAAGATAGTAGTGAAGCTGTGCACATCCAAGGAGTGACGTATTCTTTCCCCCTGTTCTGGGGCTTGGAGAAGAGCGCGGGCAAGTGTATGGCTTGATTCAAGGATGCATCTGTGACCACCTTGGGTATAAAGAATGGAATGGTCCTGAGTAATACTCTGGGTGGAATATGAGAAATGGTTCCACTGGCATGACATCTTATAGCTCTGAGACCCTTCTATCAGAGGTGATAGCCAATAAAAGGGCAGTTGTCCAGGGTAAGAATTTTAAATTAGCAGAAGCTGCTAGTTCAAAGAGGGGGTAAGCATCAGTTTTTCTAGAACAAAACGGAGGTTCCATGGAAGTGTGCGTTGTCTCCTGGGAGGTCTGATGTGGACCACTCTCCTAAGGAATTGTTTCATCAGGGGGTGGGAAAAAGATAGGAGGGAAGGTAGGGATGTGGGCTGAAATGGCAGAGGCGTGAATCTTGGTGGAAGAAAAGGATAGGCCTCTGTCCAACAGGGTAGCCAGGTATTCTAAAATGGCAGAGATATTGGCCAATTTTGTTTTCAGGCCTTGCTGCTGACACCAAATGGAGAATCTTTTCCACTTGGCTGAGTATGATTTCCTAGTACTAGTCCCAATAGCCTCTGAGAATGTCTTGAACTTGTCAGCTTAGGGTGTATGTTCACAGTAGTATATTGCTGAATTAACCAGGCTGAGAGCTTGAGAGTCTGTAGGTTGGGATGCACAAACCAACCCTTGTCCTGAGTCAGAAGGTCCGCCCTTTGAGTTAACTGCCACAGCTTTTCATTGGTTAAACTCAGTAGCAGAGGATACCAATGGTGCCTGGGTGAGTCTGCAGCTATCAGGATGACCCTTGGGCCTTCTTCCCTGATTTTTAGGAGGGCCCTTGGAAGAAGAGTTAGGGAAGGAAATGCATAAAGGAACAAGTGGCTCTAAACGAAGGAGAAAGCATCTGTCTTCCAGCCTGTGGGTAGTTTGCTCCTAGAACTGAATCTTTTCAGTTGAGCATTTTCTTTAGTGGCAAAGAGGTCTATCTGTGGGGATCCCCATTTCTGGACTACGCTGAGAAAGGTTTCCCGATGCAGATGCCACTCATAGGGGTCCATCAAGTTCCTGCTGAGATGATCTGCTAGAGTATTTTGAGTCCATGGGAGGTGCTGTGCCATGAGGGGCAACCACAGAAAGTGAGCTGTCTCCTAGACCTGCATCGCTAGTCGACAAAGATGGTAAGAGTGGGTGCCCCTTGTTTATGTACAACATAACTATGGTGGTGTCTGTTTTGACAAGCAGGACCCCTGGTTTCCACCGATCTTTGAAAGCCACTGCACCCTTTTTCACTGACATCAGTTCTTTCCAATTTATGTTACAAGATGCCATGCAGCCTAATACTCTGAGGAATTCACTATCTGATGGGCATTGTCTCTGCATAATGTTTTGGAAGTATTGAGTCAAGAAGGTAGCCTTTTTCTGGGGGAAGGTTTTTTGAAGGGAGGAATCCAGAAAAGCCCCCAGGAAAACTATCCTAGTGGATGGGTGTGTGTTGGATTTGCAAAGATTTAAGTTGAATCCCAAAGAGGTGAAGAGGGTCTGAGTGAAGCCAGAACCTTCAACAGCTTTGACTGACTTGTGGCTTGAATGAGGCAGTTACCCTGATAGGGGTAAATTTGGATCCCTCTTGTTCTGCAGAAGGTGATCACAGGAGCTAAACACTTGGTGAAGACCCTGGGAGCAGTAGACAAGCCAAAGGGCAGTGCAGAGAATTGACGGTGACTGCTACCTGTCCTGAAGCAAAGAAAATTTCTACAAGAATCCTCCATAGCAATGTGCACTTAAGCATCTTTTAGGTCTAAGCTGACCATTAAAGCCTGTGGGCTAACCATGGGAAGAAGTTTTTAGAGAGTCAACATTTGAATTTTGGTACCAGCAGGAAGTGATTAAGGGTGGACAGGCCTTGGATAGGCCACCAAGAGCCTTCCTTTCTGGGAACTAGGAATAGCCTGGAGTAGAATTATTTCTCTACTTGATGATCTGGTACTGGTTCCACTGAACCCTGTCACCATAGGCTGTAAATCTGAGAAACTGCCTCTGCTCCTTGATTTTGTGCAACATCTAGGTAAACTGAGCATCTTAACGTGTCTTTTAAAGTGAACTTGTAAACATCTGAGATGACCTTCAGAACCCACTTGTCAGAAGTAATGAGGGACTAGTTTTCTTTGAACAAGGTTAACCTTCCGCCTATCTTTTCTGGACAAGATAGGTGGGTGGGTGGGGGGGGGGTGGATAGGGGAAAGAAAGAGCCATTGCTGCTCTCTGCCAGGGCCCTGTGGCCTAGAACTCTTTTGCCTAGGAGTTCCTATGCTTTTGTAATTGCTGCTGCCTTTGAGGCCTTTCCCTCTAAGGCTTCCTCTGGCCACCTTTTTTATTGTGAGGGAAACGACCAGTGTTTATTGGGAAAATTCCTACTAAACCTAGGAGACTGAACTTGGAGGATGTCCTTGACAGTTTGCATAGATTCTGCTTTATATTCCATCTTCTTTAGCACAGCCTCACCCTTTGGACTTTTGTGCTTTGGAACCTGGAGTGACAACCTCTGGGTCAGCACAGGGTTTTTTGAAGAAGTACTTATGGGAATCCAGCACCTTGTTAAACTTGTCTGGTTTGCCAGGGGCTGGAGGTGAACAGTCTGGGTTCAGGGAAGAGTCCATAAAAACATCATCTACCACCTCCAACACAGGAGAAATAGCCAAAGGTTTGTATTTTGGGAGGTCAAAGAACTCCCTAACCCTCTTTTTAGATTGCCAATGGGAGGCACAGGAATACTCCACGATGTTCCCTCGTGGCATGGAGTGTTTCCCAAAAAGTGATATCTTTAGGAGGTGAGACTGAAGGCAGATTTTCCTGAGAATCTAAATCTTCAAAACCAGGTAAGGAAGTCTCCCTTCTCAAAGACAGACCCCTCCTGGTCAGAATCCTTATATGAATCAGGAGTTTCAAAGAAAACTTCAGGGGTAGGATCCCTCTTCCTTTTCCCTGGGGAAGACTCCAAAGGGTGTTGCCTAACTCTGACTAATGAGATGAGGTTCTCAGTTAACCTGACCAGGTTTTTCTGATAACCTGCTGAGTGGGAGCTGGTAGGCCTAGGCACTGGACCTGAGGTAGAACCCTTCTTAGAGGTAGCTTTAGCCTTGGGCCTAGGTACGCTCATCATCCAGATGCCAGTCTCTTTGTACTGCAGAACCAATGCAGGCTGACACCTTGAAGGAACATTGCCAGTAGAAGATCATTCTTCAGAAGCCAAGGGCTGCTGTGAGTCCAGACCTGACCACTGAACTGAAAGCCAAGGTCTGTGTAGATGTTGAGGGACCTGACAGCATGTCGGACTCCGTAAGAGTCTCGACAGAGGCCTGCACCACCACCTCAGTTGCAGAAGGATGCCTCGCCTTCCTCAGCAATAATGAGCCTTGGGGGACTGGACACGGTGAAGAATTGTCATCCAAGGCCCTAAGCTTGGGCCTTTTTTCCTTGTTCTTCTTACTCTCAGGATGGCTGGTGGACCCAATCAAACGATGCAAAAAAGATCGCAGACTAAGATGCCTAGCTAAGATTTCAGCCCTACGCCTGATAGTCTAGAACTGAAACAGGTACAAAAACGACAACTAGGGATGTCGTGATCCAGGTCTAGACAGGTAGCACACAAAGTATTTAAGTCTTAGTGTGGGATTTGCTTATCATTGTGAAGACCATTATTAACCTTATCTGAGAGGAGTTAAAGCAATAAAGAGTTCCCCAGTGGGGTACTTAGCTTTAAAAGGCTTCTTTCTGGTGCAGACCGACAAAGCACTGAAACACTGCTTCAGGCTCCAATGGCAAGAAAAGACCGATATTATGGCATCGACTGACTCCATTTATACCCAAGCATACTGACGTCAGGGAAGGGCATCCATCTCCCTTAGGAGGAAGGAGATTTTTACTCTGGTAGTCGGGCCGGCTAATGGCTTCCACAGCAGGAAATCCCACAATTCAGGACGGCAACAATGAAACAGGAAGAACATCTAGCGCTAAGATATTACCTCTTACAGACTCTGCAAGTTAGCCTCAAAGTCTGTTGCCACTGCACTGGTGTGAGAAAGAGAACTGAAATTTGACCATCTGTTTCATAAGTCAGACAAAGGCTGTTCAGACAGGAAATAACCTTCAGAACTCTAGACCACAATTATGACAGACAGCTAACTTCAATTTTAGTTCCCTTGTAAGGCAGTCCATTATGGTATGTGAACAATATGGACTACAAAGATGGACATTTCTAACAGCCCTTTGAAGAAAGTGACACACTAAAACTTACTGGTTAGCTCAAATGACCCTGGGAACTATACACCCATAAGCCTAACCAGCTTTACATACCCTTTGCAGATAAAGAATCACCATGGACCTTAACAAGGACATAGGTGACCTTCAAACTCTTGACCTGATTCACTCTGGCTTCATTAAAGGTAGATCATGCCAAATGAACCTGGTGGACTTCTTGGAGAATGTCACCAAAGCCTTGGATGAAGGCAAAACAGTACGTACTGCTTATCTTGACTTGGCTATGGCTTTTGACTCAATCCCCCACTCCGGTATCATTGAGAAACTCTCCCAGCTGGGGATTAACCCATATGTCACTAGATGTGTAGCAAACTGGCTCACCAACAGAATGCATACTGTCAAAGTTGGGGATTCCACCTCTACCAGTAGACCAGTTACCAGTGGCATACCACAAAGATCTGTGCTCGGCCCTCTACTGTTTGGAATCTATTTCTCACAAGTCCAGGCGAAAGTAGATGGCCTATGGCTTACCAAGTTCACTGATGAATGCAAACTGGGCACAATCATCGAGTTCCAAAATGATGTTGCAAAACAGACTAACACAGACAAATGACTGGTGCCAAAGCCATGGACTAACTAAATGCAAATGAGTGCATTATTATTTCCTTTGGCAAAGAGGATGTCCCTGCAAATTACAATTGCACCCACCTAAGCTTAAACCAAGTGGTGCAAGATTTGGGAACACTGGTTGATTGCAATCTAAATTTTAATCACCATGTGTTCATAGTGGCAAGAAAAGCATTCTATGGTGCGCATCTCAAAATTAAGGGCATTGCATCCAAGGCTAAGGATGTTATAACTCCTCTGTACTCGATCCTCACCAGACCACTAAGAAAGTACAATGCTCCCTTTTGCATGTACCTCACCAGACACCTGCAGCAGCTGGAGAGACCACAGAGGTTTCTCACAAAGAAAATTCTGGGCCAAGAAAGTATGACCTACATGGAAAGTCTGAAAGCCCTGACACTGTACTCTATATCCTACGCGCTGCTGAGAGACGAGATGTTCCTGTCCAACAGAGCAGTCTCTGACCCTGCCATAATGGAAATGCTACACGGCTGCAAATCAAATGGGACAACAGTGACTCACTCAAGGGATCTCCACTTAGCCTGTAACATTAACAGAACAGAGAGAGAGAGAGAGAGAGAGAGAGAGACATCTATCAGAAATTGACACTGCTTTGGAATAAACTCCCAATTTATGTGAAACAGAGCTCCTCAATAAAACTATTTAAGTGCAACCTAGAAAATTGGATGGGTGGCACCTGTGTCCCTCATGGACAGGGGCAGTCTGGGGTGATCACAGACTCGCTCTGTGAATAATGACCAATTAACCAAGGTCAATTAGGGAACACGGGTATAACTTGGCTAGGCTTGTAAAGGCTCTAGGGTCATTAGCCTAGTAAACTTCTAAGAAACTATAAGCCATTTAATCAACCTAACAGTTAAGGGCATGTACCCCTTATGGATGATGAATGGAAACATCTCTTAGCAATGCTTTCAGCTATTTTAAAATGTACTACAAGAATTGAGGGATCTATTAAGGCTATGACGGAAAGAGAGCAGTTTCTTGACAGGAGACACAATGGCCTGTCAGCAATCAAAGTATTACAAAATGGAAAGACCTTTTTTGAAAAAGCTGTTACCATCACAATAAAACAGATCCAATATGAAAGTCAAATATCAGACTGCCAGAAAACATACTGTTGGAAGCAAAATCCCCAAATGCACACTCATGGATTTTTTCAAGACCATCACTAGAGCAGACTGTTTTCTTTTTTTATGGAGGGGGCAAACCCGTCTTCACGCCCCATGTGTGAGGTTTTGCCCTTACACCCTCTTATTTAATGTATATATTAATTCCACAGTCACACAACACTGGTAAAAAGAGAAAGCATCTGTTAAGGGTAAAACATGGCTTGCACAAATGTGATCTTGAAGTAGACAAACTAGTGATAAAATGCTCAGGAGCTGCTACTTTGGGGTATCTGACATGGGCACTATGTTAATGGAGATCTATATTCGAAAAGAAGTATATCTCCTTAACAAAATTATTAAATACTCCAAAAATTGCTAATCCTTTTCGAAGTACAAAACACAGACAATGAAGTCTGTAATCCATTAGAACATGCAAGCATCTATGTTCAGGCAGCAGTGAGTGACACTGCAGAAGTGGGTGAAGTCCTGGAAGAGTAACCAGTGAGAACTAACTACCTGACAAAATGTCTGAAATCCATTTAGCCCCAAGACAGACTGGATGCTCCCCATCATCTTAGTAACTGTAGAAGCAACAGGAGGCACCTCAGTTTGCATGTATGTCTATTTTAACTGCTTTTTGCTAGAATCAAAAACTAAGTAATTTATCCTTATGAAATTAGAAACAAAAGTGTCATGCTTGATAATGGATGATGACAAAGATTCTGGCAACTAAGATATGCTGTTATGATGTTATCCATGAGACGTACTTGTCCTAAGTAACTAAATCAGTAACCACTTGAAATGTCGGGACCCGCTAGACAGAGTCCAGAAACACGGAGACCAACAGGCCGAAAAGATGGAATTACACACACACACATATATATATATATATATATATATATATTATATATATAAATATATATATAAATAACATCTGAGATGGTCATTTCCTGTAACATTCCATTTTCTCTGGGATATGGCAGTCTTGGAGTTTTTATTTTATATATATATATGTATGTGTGTGTGTGTGTGTGTGTGTGTGTGTGTATGTATGTATGTATGTATATGTATATATATATATATATATGTATGTATATGTATATGTATATATATATATATATATATATATATATATATATGCATACATATATATACACACATATATACGCACATTTATATATATATATATATACATACATACATATATATATATATATATATATATATCTATATCAATACATACATACAAACACAAGTTCGCTAGGCCTTCCCCCCACATTGGGGGCAGGGGCAAACAGCTGGCCCCATGCAAAAAAAGAAAAAAGTTTAAAGGAGAAGAGCAATGTTTGAGGCTCTCTCCTGCAATTTCAATCCACTTTCTGCTGGTTAGCAATTAGCTTTTGAGTGCCAACACTTAAATAAGGAACCAACTAAATTACAGACTTGTAAATTTCATGGAGAATTAACTCTTCTTCAGAGTGACTCTGTCTGCAACCTGAGTGTTGGAGGGCTCCAATAGTTGTTCCTAGTCAGCACATATTCTGCCCAAGTAAAGATCATGTGCTTCCTTGGCTAACAGAAGATAACTCCCCCCTCTGTCTTTTCCTTGTGCTGAAAGCCCCAACGTAGTTCTTTCATTCTGTAATTCTACTCATGCAGAAAGAGAGAGGATTTCCTTTTTTTCTTTTATGGTGTTCAATAAGAAGATGGGCATCCTTTTCAGACTTTAGGACCTAAAAATGGGGTATCCACTACAAAAGTCAAGATCACCAAGAAAGCAGATACAGCACTGTTGCCAAATGGCACTGTATACGGTTTCCAAATCTGGCAGCAATAAGTAATGTTAGTATTGTCATCTAAAACTGACTTTGGAAGCTAAACTATAATGAAGCTTATCCATTACATATGTGTCACTTCTGTGGAGTGATGCAAAGCTGTACCACACAGCCTGTGCATAAATGTGGTACATAATATGTGGTGATAAACCTCCAGCTGTATCATGCAGATTAATTATCTTATGTGGATGGAAAGCAAAACAAACTTGTATCTAAGTTACACTTGCCAAACACCAGGAGTCCAGCCTGCAAGAGGGTTAAATTTTGGGTAAGGCTTGAAAAATGTATAGGTACAAAAATAAAAAGGGCTATTTAATCCAAACTACTTCATCCAATATAGTTTAAAAAGCAAACCACAGTCAATCCACAAAGACTGTTGTGCTTCTGAGCCTTCAAAGCGACTTCCCATGAGGTGTATGTGAAGGAAAAAATCAACAAAGTCTAGTCCTTAGACAGTGGAAGCAGCTTAAGAGTCATTTCTCAAGTAAGCCAAAGAACTACCTGCACTCTAAGAGTCCATTCATAAGGGCACACAATAGGTGATCACAGCCTCATCATCTTCAGACAAATGAACTTTTGAACTACAATAATAGTGATAGAAAGCAACCTCCATTGCGTTTTACATGCTGAAGTGAATGGGCTACTGCTGGCTTGGGAGCAACTGTGGCTACCAAATCACAAATGCCAGAAGGCAAAAAACAAAGCATTAGTATTAAAGGTGGGATAACAAGAGTGCACTCAAACTCTAATGGCTATCATTCTGTCCTACTCTGCATGGCAAATATACATAATGTCCCATACAGAAATGGCACTAGAATCAATCACATACCCTGAGGGGCACCTTTACACACACACACACACACACACACACACACACACACACACACGCACACACACTCACACACGCACACACACTCACACACGCACACACACTCACACACGCACACACTCACACGCACAGGCACATGCACACACACATACATGCACACGCACGCACACACATACACACACGCACACTTTGCATTCAAACCATTTACAAGTTCACTTATTGAACTGCAAAAACAAAAAAAACCCAGCAGAGCTGATTGAAAATCAACTGACTGAGCATTCAGTCTTTTCTTCTGTGCGAGATCAAGGTACAGTGAGGAGTGGGGAATCCCCCCACCCCACTGTACTGTGATCTTAGTACATATAAATAACAGTGGGTGCAGGAAGGCTTACCCTATGCAAAACAAGTAGATTTATTTTTTGTTCGAATGTGTGTGATTCGATGCACTGACTGATCAAATCTTTGTACCATTTTGAGTGCGTGACTGGCATATATATATTATATTACATATGAGAGAGAGGGAGCACTACTTCCTAGTAAATAAAGAAAATACATTGGAGGGGAAATATGGTGGCTGATTATTGTACATCACCAGAGAGATATCCCATAGTGGCCTTGCATATACAGATGCAGAGGTCCATGAACTGGTGCTTGCTGAACTACCAAATGGCAAGATTATTTAGCTCATACTAAGAAGAAGAGCTGGTCAGGTTGAGAAGCATATTGTTGGGAGGACGAAAGTGAGAATCAGTTGCTGGATACTCTCTGACTAATAGGGGAAATGGACAGGAATGAGCTCTAGTCTGATGGGTCATGACAGCAGTTTAACTCTTTATTATAGGTACTTCAAGAAGTCAAGACAGCAGTTTAACTCTTTATTATAAGTACTTCAAGAAGTCAAGACAATTAAGTGGAATGAGGTGGTCCTGGATAACTGTTCAGTAAATAGTGGCCAGTTTGGCTCAACAGCTGTGCTTTTTACTTTCTGATTTAAGAAGCTACCTTCAAAGACAGTTCAGGTAAAGCCAATAACTTAAGTTTCCCTACCAGCTGAATTTATGGCAGTGCAGCCAATTCATACCTCTCAACCACTTAGGGCAAGAAATCTGGACAAAGCCATAAATAATGGGGGGGACAAAAGCCCAAAAATAGGGACAATTTTTAAATATAGCGCTTATAAAGTTAGAAAGCTGAGAGAACAACAAGTTTTGCATTAGCATGTATTTTCTGAAGGTTATGGCATCCAAAACTCAATTGTCTGGCACTATTTTCTGCCTTCAGCCCTCGATTTGCCAGAAAACCACAATTTTATGAGAAACAGATAAAAAGTGTAAGGCAAAAATCTGGACATTCTACATCTGTACAGTTGAGAGGAATGGCAGCCATCTTCAAACCTTAACAGTGGCTGATGGAAAATGGCTGGGTGACTTCCCTTTTACCTGGATCCATGAGCTTCAGCATGTAGTCTTCTGAAAGTAAAACGTACAAAATCCTTACTTTGTTAAATTTTTGTTCTCTTTGCCCTCATTGCCTGCTAGTTATCAACTCTCTTTTAGCCAATGACCCATTTCCTCCCTCATCACCAAAAGAAAGAGTCACTAGCCATCATTTAGCAGTCAACAGGGGTTGTTTAAATGTTTTTCTTTAGCCACACATCCCTATAAATACTTGGGTCCACTAGGAAATGTGGGACATGCAATGGCATTGGAGGTAGTCCTCCACTTCCAAAAAAGGCATACAACAGCAAGCAACTCTGGTCACTGATCTTGAAGTACAGCATGTTTCCTCACTCTAACATGGAAATTGTACCATGCTACCAAGAGAGTGGTTGTGGCAAGTGGACAACACACATTCACACTTCCAATTCCTGCCTGGCTCCTTCATTGCAAAGGCCCTACTAATCAACCCTCCGACACCTGGGTTACACAGTAAGGGCTCTACTCATCTGTGCAATGGAGTCAGTTAAAAATCAGACAACTACTGCATCTTTTCATTAGAAAGAAACGTAAGAAACAGAGTTAAAACTCATTATATGGCAATCACAAAAGCGACAGCATCTAAAAGGGTCTATGGCATTACAGGTTGACGGCAAGAAAGCTACTAAGAAAATGAAGGACCACCTACTTTCATACTAGTTAGTACTGCTGAGGACTGATGTCAGAATAGGCGCAGACAAGAGAGAGAGAGAGAGAGAGAAGCTGGATTTTTTTCTGAGTACCAAGAGTTTGGTTCTTTTGGTGCTAATTCAGGAATTCATCTGAAAATACAACTATTACTTCAGCCACTTGCACTGTAAAACTACGACAGGCAATGACTCCACACTTGAAAGGCCATCTGAGATAAGCAGATCTGTGAAGCCATATCTGCCATTCTGCAGAATTCAGAAATAACTTGATGATGAAATGAAACCTACATAACTGCACTTTAGATCAAGTAAACTTGAATCAGTTTCACTGTTACCACCCACTCCCAGCAGCATCTTTCATGGCAATTTCCATCTGAGACAGCTTTCCAAAAAGGCTATACAAACATTTTCAGTAAATAACAAGTTACTTAAAGGAGCTACAAGATCAAGTATGATCAGAACCTCCTACATTTTGAAAGTGGTAAGGCATCTGCATCAAAGACTGATGTCCTCATTAACACCTCAGTGTTAGGTCAAGTGTAAGTGTGCCTCTCAACCTCTTAGTGCAAGAAATCTGGACAAAGCCTGACAAAATGGAGGGGGGGGGGGGGGGGGGGCAAAGACCCAAATATAGGGACACATTTTAAATATTGCTCTTATAAACTTAGAAAGTTGCGAGAGTAACAGGGTTTGTGTTAACATACATTTTCTGAAGGATTTGAAGTCTGAAACTCAAATATATGTCCTTATTTAGGGACTTCAATTCTTAGATTATTCCAGTGATTTTCTTGAAAAAAACACAAATTTTATGAGGAATAGACCAAAACTATGAGGCAAAAATCTGGACACTGAAAATCTGGACAGTTGATAGGTAAGCAAGCAGTACCACAGTTTATTCTCCATAGAATCAAGGCAGGAATGATGGAAGGAGTCAATTCAGTATCTGGGATATCCAAAAAGAAATCCAGTTCAAATATATTTACAGCCATTCCACAAGCTATAATCCGCTTTTAAACACACACACACACACACACACACACACACACACACACACACACACACACACACACACACACATACTATTTATGAGGAATTTTAATTGCTTTTTTGAAGCAAGAGAAAGTGATAGTCCAGCACTGAAAATTTCACATTTTAAAAATGACTATGACTGTATTTTATTGGTAAACAACAAACAGTCTGGTAAAAACTGACCATTTCAAAAGACAACAGAAAAATGTACTAGCTCAAACGTTGCAAAGGACATTGAAAAAGGTAAGTTAGACATTCACATGATTTCACAGCAAATGCCTGCAAGGTTCAGTCTGCTTAATGAGACAATGACAACAGCACTCAGATTTATGACATGCTATCTATGGAGTAATGCCATATTACTCATATAAGGGGGAAAAAATTGCCAACCCTTCATCAGTGCCCAAAGTGTTTCATTCTACATGTCTCCATCCATTCCCCACCCCGTTTTGCACATGTCAGGGTATCACATCAAGAATGACATATCAACAGTCAGCGTTCACATCACTGGGTGGCTAGCCCTGCCTACATATAAAAATACTGAGCTGCAGAAAGAAATGTTTGCAACTTTTTGTGACACAGATGTACTAATCTACATGACAAAGACATTGCTAGAAAGATGAAAAATTGCTCACTTCAAGGCTTCTCCTAAAAGCACAGATGTGCCACTGGTAGCCAAAATGGGTGTTGCTACTCAGGTGATTATAGACTTGTCATGTTGCATCATTATGGCAGCCCAAACAGCTTCTACTTGCCAGGAACAGAGAGCACACAGAAGTATACAGGGCTTCTATTCAACTGGCAGCTGTTCCCCATGTATGTATGTAGGTATACCCACAGCACAACACATTTTAGTGCTCATTACATGGCTGATGTGACAGGAAATGAGTCAGGAAGAAATTTTAGAAAAACTTTGCTTATTGCATCGACTAGACTGTTCAACTCACACATGCAACATACTACATACCGACAAGTTTTTCCTGTTTCTGTACCATGGCAGATAAGTAATGGCAGCAAGAAGAGAGTTTATGATGAGGTTGCAGTGCCAGAATGAATGTAATAAATTACATGGAAGTGAATTCTGGCCATAATCTGTGCTTAGGATATTTCATGACCTGCCATACGGAGCAGCTACAAATCAACATCAGGCAAAATACACACATTAACACACACTTCAGCATCATAAGTGCACCTCAGAAGCTTAAAAACACATAGCTAGCTACCACTGGTTCAGTGGTTTCAGCTTCCCATTATATTCTAGTCATGAAACTGTCTAATGTCCACAACGGACTTTAAACTGTTTATGCAGATTTTAGCACTGGAACTGGCATAGCATAACAAGCTACACACATGCAAACACTGAACAGAGAAATGACGTGATACCTTTTACTGTTCCAACACAGACTTTGCAGTACAGTTACTCAAACTTTCAGACTAATGAAAGCTCATCAAATAAAGATTGTAATTCGTTAGTCTGAAAGCATGAATAACTGTAATGTAAAACCCATGTCGGTCCAATAAATGTAATCCATCACCTCTCTGTTCCAGTGTTCAATGGGCTAGTAAGGCACTTCTCCATTTTCCATTATGCATAAAGAAATTTGAACATACTGCTACTGAGGGCCAAATTCTGCCCTGAAAAGCAAAGGTATGTGGCAATCATCTGTAATTTCTGTCTGTAAATCTCTCTCTTCTTCAAAAAGTGCAACTAGCCCAGAGGCACTAACTGCAAACTAAAACAAACCAAGATGCAGAAGCATAGCTGGCTCACCTAGTGCCCTGTGTTGGTACCAAGAGCCAGTGCCTCACTGCCTCAGCTCTTAAAGTGAAGAGCAAAAAAAAAGCATTTTACTGAAGTTGTATTACACTGATCGCTAGATCCACACCCCCTCCCAAGTTCTTCCTTTGAAAAGAAAAACATAAATAATTAATCATTTCTTCTTATAAATTTGCAGCAAACAGCTGCTATAGTTTATACCCTGCCTGCAAGGCACCCTACAGAGCTCAAAGATTAGTTAAAAAAGATTTTTTCCAACTTTTAAACTATAACTGTTTGGAAGCAGCTGCTACAGTTAGACCACTCATGGAGCGCTACAGTGCTCACGTCTGACCACAAATGCAATGCTGGCCTTTAAAAGATGGTATTGCATTACATGTCAAGATTGGCTAACAGGCTCCCCAGAACACTATGCTCCTGGGGCATTTGCCCCTCTCGCCCTGCCTTAGTTATGCTACTACCAAGATGTAGCAACATTTCAAAACATTGAAAACAATGAGCATAATTTTACAGTACTTAGCCCTCCACATAAAATGTTTTGAGAACAGGAATGTCATGCCAATTGCATGACTTAGAATGATGTGCTCATGGTTCAGGACACATACCATTGATCAGTCACATTGACAAACTGCATTTTCAGTTAAATCAATTTGTAAGTCATGCCTAGTTAGTTCTATGTAACAAGGGGGGTCAAGGGGATGCCAGACACACCTTACAAATACAATTGATGGAAAACAATCTGCAAACATGTTGCAGTGACATGAAATGTGAACTTTTAACTTGTACTGTTTCAGATGGGTAAGCATAAATAATAAATGGCAAATATTAACAAGATGACAGCTGATGTCTCTAACAATGCAGTCAGAATTTCACAATGGGCAGCTCAGCATGAAAATCAATGTCAGGTTGCTATGCATGTTCTTTCAATATACCCTGCTATGAATGTTCTTTCTAGCTACAACCCAACACAAAATTTGGTCTAGGCCAGTGATAGCAAAAACTCTCCTTGACAATAATACTCTTGCTTTTTCCCTTCGTTCTGAGAAATGCACCAAAAATCTACACATCTCATCACATACTTAACAGGCCCTGAACTGTACAAAACAGCTAACTGCGAATGCTTTGGAACAAAATAGCTGTTTTTAGATGATTACAAATTCTAGAACGCCTGAGAATCTGCTTTAAATTGCCTTTGTTCTGCACTTACATATAAGCAATTCCTATTTCAGCTATTAAACATTACAGAGATTTTTTTGTTTTTCAAACTGAGTGTCTGATCATGTTAAAATGTAACGTTAGACTCCTTTCTCATCTGTCTGAGATAAAAAGGTTGGACCTGAACACAACTCATAACCCAGATGGCTGAGTCACTAGTTACGTACTGAACTTTAAAAAATAAGGCTTTTAGATTCCACTGGAAATGAGACTTCTGTGTGTGTTGAATTAGGAATGCAATTCAAGCTGGGGTTTCTGGAGTCTTGACCCAAGGCCAGACTCAGAAGGCAGCTATGGCTGAGCATTAGCCTGTATGGGAGGGTTGCCTAATGGTTAAGGTGTTTGCCTTGCAAGCACTAGGTGCAGGGTTTGAGTCTCACAAGGGATAATTGGCTAGGCTTAAAATGGCTCGCAAGGGCAGTTAGCTTATTACCCTCTTCAAGCGAAATCTGGACGCGTGGGTGGGAAATCGCAAATTCACCCCTGGGATCTCTTCTGTGTCCCTGCTAGACAGAGGCACAATAAACTAATCTTAAAGGGTACCTTCTGTGACCTACTTTACAGAGGCACAGCAGACTAATCTAATAGGGAGGCGGAAGCCAAATACACTCTGGCTAGGCTTACAAATGCCCTAGGACAGACAGCCTAGTATCTACCTATGAACCTATGTATTACAAAATCAGATTTAAGAGGGCTCCAAATGGAGGTCTCATGAATATTTTACAAGGGAGCTTACTGCCAAGTAATGCTTCACCATGCTTCAATGTGCCCTCAACTGACAGAGGTGATGCTAGGAAGAAAGTGTCACCATTTGTGCAGCTCTGCAAATGGCAAGACAGTTTGCAAGTACAAATTAAATAATGGACATCAGTTCAACCTCTCTTACAGCTGTACATGAACAGAGCAGCTACAACCATTAAATAAGAATTTAACTTGTATTTTATATGCAAGTCTATCCTTGGCATGCAGTTCAAAGCTGTAAATGTGACTCACTGCTGAATAAAGTGTTTGGCCATCTTTTTAGCAATATGTAAACAGCCTGCACCATCCTGCAAGCTAGTTACAATTAGTGAATTAGAAGTTATGTACTCACCATAACGTTCCATCTGAGTAGGTGTATTCATTTGTCTGCAACCTGTGGGTTATGGATCCGATATCTGATCCGAACCGGCATGGTTTACCAGCTATGGATCCAAGCTCTCAGCTCCTCCCCTCACCCATAATGCCCTGCTCTCCCCTCATGACCTCAGATCGAGTTTGCCAACAGCAAGAACACCCTGAAAAGGGTAAAACATCATATGCAGGAAATTGAAAGGCTAGGGGGATAGGAGGGCGGGATGGTTGCAGACAAATGAATACACCTACTCAGATGGAACGTTATGGTGAGTACATAACTTCTAAATCTGAAGTAGGAGATTCATTTGTCTGCAACCTGTGGGACAGAGTCCCCAGCTACCTGAATCTTGGGCGGCCATCATGGAAGGATATTCCGGAGCACCGCAGAGCCAAAGGATGCTCTACCCCTAGATGTAAGATCCAACTTGTAGTGGGAAATAAAAGTATGAGATGAAGCCCACGTGGCTGCTGCACAAATATCATCTAGAGGAATCCTGGCCTTAAAGGCTGCCGAGGTAGAGACTGACCGGGTTGAATGGGCATGTACACCCTCCGGTGCGGGCCTTCCTGAAGCTTGATAAGCCAATAAGATACATTGTGAAATCCAGCGAGATAATGTGACTTTAGAAATTGGTTTGCCCAAATTAAATTTAGCAAAGGAAATGAACAACTGGTCGGATTGCCTATGACCAGCCGTCCTGTTTAGATAAAATCTAAGTTGCCTGTGAACATCTAAGGAATGAAGCTTGTATTCACCTTTGTTCTCATATTTCGGAAAGAAGACAGGGAGGTTAATGGATTGATTAATGTTTGCTTCAGAAGCTACCTTAGGAAGAAAGGACGGGTTGGTCCTGAGGTAAACACGGTCCGGATGAAAGACTAAGTAAGGAGGTTTAGCTGATAATGCTTGAAGCTCTGAGACTCTCTTGGCCGAAGTAATGGCTACTAAGAAGGCGGTCTTGAAAGATAAGAATTTCAGATCTACCGTAGCCGCCGGTTCGAAGGGGGGGGGGGGCGTTCAAGGCCTGGAGAACTAAGGAAAGGTCCCAAGGAGGAACCGCTTGCTTTACAGGGGGCCTGAGAAGAAAAGTACCTTTAAGGAAAATCTTACATAACTTAGCCGACATCAGTGGATTGGAGTCATGACCAATGTGATAATGAGAAATTGCCGCAAGTTGTACTTTGACCGTGGAACTGCTGGCACCATCATTAAAAAGAGTGGTTAGAAAATCAAGCACCAAAGGGAGAGGAACTGTGAAGGGGTTTAGGCCTTGCCGCTCTGCCCACAAAGAGAACCGTTTCCACTTGCTGCGGTAGACTTTCCTAGTGGATGGCTTATGAGCTGCCACCAGGATGGCCTTAACAGGGGACGAAATACCGGGAGTCCTGATCAAGAGTGGAACTGGAGCAGCCAAGCGGTCAGCTTCAGGTTGTCCAGGTTCGGAGGAGATAAGTGGGATGGATGAGATATCAGATCCGGAATGGGATCTAGAATCCAAGGAGGATTCACTGAGTGAGACCTTAGGAAGGGGAACCAGATCTGTCGAGGCCAAAATGGAGCAATGAGAATCATTCTGCACCCCAACCGAGAGGCTTTCTGAAGAACTTGGAGCATCAGAGGCAAGGGGGGATAAGCATAAAGAAGACCGGGTGGCCAAGCATGCACCAGACCGTCTCTTGGGGAACCTCCGGGAGGAGGTATCACAGCGAAAAAACTGTCGCACTTGGTGTTAGAGGGAGAGGCAAAAAGATCGCAACAAGGAGTTCCCCACCGTGCGAAAATGCGTTCCGCTACCTGAGTATTGAGAGACCACTCGTAAGGGGTGAGAATGGTGCGACTGAGTTTGTCCGCCAGGATGTTGGACCGACCCGGAATATGCGTTGCTATGAGAAAGCGGTTGGTGGAGATTGCCCATTCCCACACTCTCATGGCTTCTCGACAAAGCGGGTAAGACCTGGTTCCTCCTTGCTTGCTGATATACCAAACAACCGACATGTCCGATTGAATCGCAATTGTTCCCAAGGGAAGAAAGGCCTGAAGTGCTAGCAACGCTAAGAGCACTGCTCTCATCTCTAGAACGTTGATATGCAGTAAGGTCTCTGAATCGTTCCACGTGCCTTGGACGGTCCGGCCTGCAAAATGCCCCCCCCCACCCGAGGCGGGAGGCGTCCGTGGTCACCGTGGCGAGAGGGGGAGAAGCACAAAATGGGCGGCCTCCATGGAGATCTGGAGAGTGTAGCCACCACAGGAGGGACCGCTTGCAAGCCTTGCTGATCGCAATGGGATGATGCATAGGAAGAGCAAGATACGACCACTGAACTAGGAGTGTCCATTGAAGGATACGCATATTGAACCTGGCGAGAGGAAGAAGCGCTATTGCTGCAGCCATGGACCCTAGGGCCCTCAGGACCAACTCCGCCGGAACTGAGCTTGATTGGAGAATGGCCCGCACCTGGAATTGCAGATTTTGAACTCTGTCCGCAGTGAGGAAGGCTTTTAATCTCCTTGTGTCTAACCTGGCACCTATAAAATCTATGAGCTGCGTGGGTGCTAGGTTGGATTTTTTTGTGTTTATTGTGATGCCCAGACGGGGAGCAAGATGGAGAAAGGAGTCTCGCGCCAATAGTAGTAGATGCCTTGTTGGGGCGGTGAGAAGCCAGTCGTCCAGGTAGGGAAAGACCTGTACCCCCTGAAGCCTCAGGTGGGCCGCTACCACTGCTAATACTTTGGTGAACACCCGGGGGTCTGTGGTGAGACCAAAGGGAAGGACCCGGAATTGGTAGTGACTGGCTCCCAGCCGGAAGCGGAGAAACCTCCTGGAGCACCTGTCCATTAGAATGTGGTAGTACGCATCCTTGAGGTCTATGGAGCACATCCAGTGATTTTCTCCCAGAAGGGGGAGAACAGACTGCAACGTGACCATTCGGAACTTCTCCTTGGGAACTGCCAGGTTCAAGAGTGAAAGGTCTAAAATTGGTCTTAGATCCCCCGTCTTTTTGGCACTAAAAGAACCTGGAGTAGAACCCTGATCCGATCTGGTCTGGGGACGGGCTGGATGGCTCTTTTCTTTAGCAGATGGCCAATTTCTGCCAAAGCGGCCTCCCACTGACCGGGTGGAACGTCGGGGAGGGACTTCAATTTTGGCAAGTGAAGAAAGGGTATACGGTATCCTCTGGATATGATCTGGAGGACCCAGTGGTCTGATGTTATGGACTCCCATGCCGCTAGGTGCTCCGAAAAACGTCCCCCGACTGCCTCCAGAGTGGAGCAGCCGGGCAACCCCTCAGGGCTGCTGCGCAGGCCGTTCAGAGAAGGGTTCTCTGGACCCAAAGTTCCTGGGAGCCCCTCTGCCCCTAGGGCGGCGTCCTCCCTGTCCTCCTCTGCCACGGAAGGACTGGTTGTCCGGAGCAGGCTGAGATTGCTGCGACTTCCGGAACCACATCTTCTTCTGTCCCTTTTGGTTCCTAGAATAGGGCCTCTGGGGTGCAGAGAAGCGGATTCTGATGGCAGACAACGTCTTTCCGTCCTTCTCGCTCTGGGTCAAAGTGTCGCGAACAGTTTTGCCAAAGAGGGCAGAACCATCGAAGGGGGCGTTCGCGAATGACGCCTTGAAGGGCTCTGAGAAATCGCAATGACGGAGCCAGGCCTGATGTCTAGTAACTAGGCCTGCCCCTGTGGCTCTAGCGGCACCTTCCGTAGCATGGGACAGTAGCCGCATAGAGGTATTGGTGACGGACCTAAGAGTGGCCATGCGGGTGGAGTGCAGCACTTTGTCCTCCTCCGACATGGACTCTGGGGGGGATGCAGCGTATTCTTTAATAAGATCGCGCTGCATCCTAATCACGTGTGCCAGGTAGTTCAGCGCCCTCACAGAGAAGGTCGCTGAACTAAACATCCGCTTCCCCAAGCGGTCCATCATCCGAGACTCCTTGCTCGGGGGATGGACTGAGGGACTCTCCTGAGCAAGTTCCCTCTTGGTGTCCGCCGCCGTCAACATGTCATCTACCGGAGGCCCCTTACTCCAATGGGCACGGTCAGCCGGGGGACTGAGAATACGGTCGGGCCTTTTAGGGATTGGTTCCACGGTGTCCGGTTCCTTCCACGCCCTGGTGGTAATGAGGTCCACCAGGGGGTCGGCAGGAGGGGACACCCAAGAGGTAGATGGGCCCGCTTCAAATGCCTCCAAGAACACGGACTCGTCCGAGGAAGACTTGGGGGCCGACCACCCCCCCCCCCTTATGTGGAGCATTTCCATGATGTCTCCAAATGAGACATCCTCGGGGGGTGACCGTGGGGAGCCTTCCCCTTCCTCCAAATCCGTGTCTTCTGTGAGAGACTCGGGGGAGTCAATGTGCCTCCTTTTGCACGTATGTTTGCGGGGAACATCCTCCGGGGGGCTGTCAGAGAACTCCTCGCAAACAGTAACCTGTTCCAGGGGAACAGCTTGGGGCAAAGGAGCGGGCTGTCCCAAGGGCCGGACGGTGGAAGCCTGACCCAGTGCAGAGGGAGCGCGGGACGGAGCCGAAGCAAGTGCCGGGGGTCCGGAGACCCTCAACAGGGCCCTCTCCACTACATCAAAAGCCGAAGGGGAGCCGATCTCGACCAAAGGATCCGACAATCGGCTCCCCCTCGGATCCAAGGAGTGGATCGGAGCCGGCGCCGAAGCGCTCGGATCTGAAGGGACAGTGCGCTCCAACACAGACGGCGCCGAAGGAGCACTGATCCCCCTGGATCCGAGGCTCGGATCCAGGCTCCGAGAGGTCGGATCCGAAGCACTCGAGGGCAGGGTCGGATCCGAAGTACCAAGTACTATCGGAGCCGACCCACCCCGCTCGGCTGCTCGGCTCCAACTGCTCCGAACCCGGGTAGCGGGTCGGAGAATGAGCAATTGGCTTGAAAAAAGGGGTCGAGCTCCCCCCCAGAGGGGGGGGGGGAGGCAAGAGCACTCCCATCTGCATCTGGGCCTGGATGAACCTTCTCATCATCCGGTCCAGATCAGCGTCTGACAGGCTATAAGTTGATCTCGACGAGGCTACCGAGGTAGGCCTTGAGTGCCTCCTCGATAGCCTCGATGGAGATCGGGTCTGCTCCTCCTCAGGTCCCGGTGAAAAACACACAGGAGACCGGAGCCGAGGAGGGGGAGAGCCAACAGACAAGGAGGCCGGAGGAGAAGCCCGCTTGGCTGGCGGGGCCGAAACAGAGGTCTCGGCCCGCCGCTTATGGTGCTTCTCCCTCCGGTCCTTCTTTCTAGCTTCCCTCTCCTCCAAACCACTACAGGGAGGTTGAGTCCCAGGAGGAGGAGGGGGAGCCAGAGAGGAGACAACCGCAGAAACGGTTACCCCCGAAGGAGCGGAGGCCAGAGCCGAGTCCGGTGGCAAAAGACCCGCCAAGACAAGCTTGGACCTCCGCTCCTTCAATGCCCTGGGGTTGAACCCTGCACAAATAGAACATCCAGAAGTGAGGTTTTCAACCCCAAGGCATCTAACACACCGAGTGTGGCCATCAGCCGGGGAAAGCTTATGGCCACACTCGGAGCACTTGGAGAACACAGCTTTGGGTTGTTCAGACATCCCAAATACCAAAAGGTTACTTAAACTAAAGTTAAAGTAAAGTAACTAAACCACACACAGGCCCCAAACACACACTACGCTACCAGCAAGGGGAGGGATAAGAAAAATAAATTTTAAAACACTAAAAGTATAAGTAAGAAAAAGGGAAACCTAAACTTCCACACAACTTTCACACAAAAATTCAAAAATTAGCACTTTAAACACTGAAAAAACTGCACTTAGCTGAAGAGCTTAGGAACACAAATCTGGTCACCAGCGCGGCAAACGAGATCTGAGGTCATGAGGGGAGAGCAGGGCATTATGGGTGAGGGGAGGAGCGGAGAGCTTGGATCCATAGCTGGTAAACCATGCCGGTTCGGATCCGATATCGGATCCATAACCCACAGGTTGCAGACAAATGAATCTCCTACTTCAGATCCATTATTTCTAGAATTCAGTCATCCATCCTTCTCAGTACTTTGCTACAAATTCTCTTTGTGCCTAAGAACAGAGTTTAATGAACTGTCTTCACCTCCCTTGCTAAACTGTTTTCCAAAAGAAAAGGACTGTGGGCATTTTCACCTCTGACCTCTCTTTGTTGTGGCTTACCCACCAAGTTTAAAGATCAGAAAAATGCTGCAATCTATGAAGAGAAGCAAACTACATAAAACGGTGTTGGTTATTTATTTATACTTTGTTGATTGGGTTAGTCCCTACTAGGCTAGTGGCTTCTTTTCAGGGAAGACTCAAGGAGGTACATAATACTACTAGGGGAAATTTGGCCAAGGCATTGGGAAGTTTCCCAATTTTTTTGACAGGTGGTATAGGATCTTTTATATTCACCTGAACTACCGTTAACCCAAGCAGATGGGACCTTGGTTAAATGTCTCATCTGAAGGATGGCAACACTGAGGAGTGCAGCACCACAACCTCAATGCCACACTGCAGTGTCAGCAATCCAGTCACCTTGAGTGGGAATAGATCCCACAGCCTTTTGGGCTTCCAGCACCAAAGGTAAGTGCTCTACCTACCTATTAAATCAAAAAAAGAAGAGAAAAATGCCATGTTACAATTACATAAAAATTATTACCAATTTTCATCCTGAAGAATTTCTCCCACTACAAGCCACTAATATTGCTGTTGACAAATAAGTAATATCGTTCCCTGCTCTGAAGCTGCAACAAGCACACAAGAAAAAAGATACAAAAGAAGGGAGAGTCTGGGCCGACAGTGGCACTATCCTTAATATGCCCTGTTTTCAAAAAAGCACATTAAATGAAAGTACTGAAGTGAGTTTCAAAGAAAATGAAGGTCTTCCTTAGTAGAGACATAAAACTGGATTGGACAAGAGCAAATGCTAAATGCTTGCATGTAAAATGGATAATCTAATAAGGATTACCAGAAAAGGGGGGGGGGGGTGAAGACAAAAAAAGTGTGCATGCTACTCTACCTCTTTGAAGCACATCACTCACTTCTTCAAATGACACCAAGCGTGACCAAGTCACAATAATCTCCTTACCTGTGTTACTACTCTAGGTGTACCACCTTGTTACTTACCTATTTTACAAAAACAATGAGCAGACTAAAAATTATGCAACAAAAATCCAACCAACACAGATCAAAGCTCTCTAGACACAAATAAATGGATGAACACCTACACACACAAGTGCACAGTACTGATTCAGACAAACCTTATGAACTGATGTGCCCTTCAATGCACTCTGTTAAAAGTGTTGCTATCCAAACTGTTTATATATAGGGGTCTATTTTCATTTACCGAAATTACACTTATCTGAAACGCTAAACACTAAGATGACTTATTTGAAAGAAACTATGCAAAACCAAGGATAACAGACATTTTACATAGGGAAAACAACCAGCTGGCCACCATGGTGAACCTTGCCCTTTTCCCCAGTGTAATGCGATCTCGGAGTTGGTACATTTAGTTATGGGGGTGTGGGGTGGGCGATGCCCTCCACTTGAGTGGGTTTAAATATGTTCTCGGAGTTGGTACATTTAGTTATGGGGGTGTGGGGTGGGCGATGCCCTCCACTTGAGTGGGTTTAAATATGTTCTGTTCTATTATTTTGACCCGGTGGCCATGTGGTTGTTTTCCCTATGTAAAATTTTGGTTATCCATGGTTTCACATAGTTCATCTTTCGAAGAATTTGTCTTGGCATTTAGCGTTTTAGATATGTGCAATTTCGATTAATGAAACATACCATTTTATATATATATTTACACATATGATGTGACTGAAGCAGCCTCAATTACAAACATGTACTGTAATCCTTGGGTACTTCTTTTGTGGAGACATACATACACAAGACACATAGTGTGATCCAACAGACCATCCCAGTGGTAAACTAAGTAGTTAGTTCCTGAGCTTGGTACCTCACTCTACAGTGTAAACTTTAAAACTAGACATATTCAGTGGACTGCAGCAGTGTGAGAGCCTTACCCTCAACACAGAAAAAAACAATGTAATGAATCTGAGTTCTCAATTGTGAGACAATGTCTCATATTCATGAAGCAGAAAGCATAATATCACTTATCAATAGCACATAGCTGAAGATTGGCTTCTTCAGGAAAATGAAGCTGTAAGGATGGTACAGAAGGCCACAATTTTCTGGGTTTGTATAACATTTTAACCAAGTTATCATTTGACTCCCATTTTCAAAAGTTAAAGAACAAGAGTTTTTCCAAAGTCTAAAATTAATTTTGTTTCACAAAAGATACATATTACAATCACCCACATACCTATAATATTTCATAGTTTCACAAAGTGACATATGTTGGCACCAGGATAAAAAACTCATATGACTGACCTTTTCAGACCATTGCTTGGTGCACAACTTGGATGACCCACTCAAGTTTTTTTAGAATGACCCCCCATCACCAGTATAAACATTTCACAGCTAATGTCCTTACTACTTCCTCTGAGGAAAAAAACTTATGAGCATGATCAAAGACTACAAATTAAGGTAGAGATACTGATATATGCTCTTCCTCTGAGGTATGTCAAGATTATTTTTCTCTTGGTATGGATTTTCTACTCAGGTGTATTTTTATCCATGAGGACGTTTAGACATCAACAGGGAGTAAATGTGCCAATATGGTCATGTCTGATTTGTATGACTTTCATTCACACTGAAAACACCACATCTGCAAGCCTATGACCACCACAAACAACCCTGTAGTAGAACCGACAACAATACTGGGATCTTGACTTAAAATTATATGTAAACATCTACTTCTTAGATCCTGGTAGTGTATACACAGGGTTTTAAGCAACCACAAAAATGATTATCAGTTTTACCCTGGATATGCCTACAAACTCAAAATGCATAGTATTCACTTCTTTGAACAAAAATGCTCAGATTTGTAAAAAAGTATCTCACTTCTGCAGCTGATGAGTACTTACATGGGCAAAACAATTATTTCTGTAGCTGCAAAAATCCTGGTACATGCAAACATAAAAATCTGGATTTGAAAAAAATATATATATTTCTGGGATATAATAGGGCACACACCAACCCATAATTTAAAAGGCTTTAAAAATACAGAAGGAAGACAAATGCGCAATAAACAAAGTCTTCTAATGATTTCAGGAGGAAAAAAAGGAGGACTTTAGTTCTCAGATATTTTGGCATGGAATGTTGCATATCAAAGGGCACTTTGTTCTTTGATAAAGGCAGTTCTTTCACTTCGAGAGCTGTAGTCTTCTACATCCGATTCTGACAGCCCATCCTCTTTCCAGATATCTGAAGGGATACCTTTATAAGGAATTATTCCATTCCGTCCATTCTCCAGGGAGTAAACTTTAACACTGTCAAAACTGAACCCAGATCTAACTTGAAGAAAGATGAAGATAATAAAGAATACAGCTACAATAAAGACACAGCTCAGACCAGCGATAAGTGCAGGGAGTTTAGATGAGGTGACTGACAATGTAGTTGTTTCCTCTTTTATTGGTGGTGACTCTCTGCTGCTCTGTGTCTGGTGTGAACAACTAAAATCAACAGGATTGTAACGAGAGTGCGGCGGACAAGTAAGACAACTAAAGGCAGTGGTACCATTGCATGTAAAACATGAAGCATCACACTGAAGACAGACCATAACTTTCACTTGCTCAATACTGTTTTCCAAATGGTAGCTGTTGACTATAGCACCCGGGGTGAAACGTGGTGGGCAAACTGCTGTGCAGCTGTGGTCATGTAGGTAAAGTCCTTCCCTGCACTCTGCAAAAACAAAAAAAAGAAGACATGAGATGTAGAATAAACAACTGTACTACATGACGTTTCATCTTTCAAACACACGTGCACATATCAGAAGGAAGATGCATCACAGTAAATTTTCAAAATCATATGCCTTTCTTCTTACAACAATCAAAACAGCTTTTCTGTATAACAAGTACAATAGATGAAGAATCAAGGTTTGTTTTGCTGGCTTTGGTTACAAGTCACACACTACTAATTAGTAAATGACTAGAAAGCTATGACCCTTTCCAATGATGCTGCTCATTCTTTCTTATGGACCTTTAGTACTGAGCTAGATTTCACTGGTTGTTTGCACTGGTACCAAACTAGTATTCCATACAGCACTAATGGTTTAGCTATTAAAAAAGGCCAGAAAACACTGATGTCACACTACAAAGGCTCATGAGCATTTCAAGTATGCCTACAGATCTTGACATAGAAAATATCATGAAGAATGTATGCCTGTACCTTGTATTATTTAATGTGTGGATGTGTTTCGGCATCCATCACAATAACAGCCTTGCTAACAGTCCCAGCTGCATTGCTACTGCTTGCCATACAGGCAGACATACAATGGTATGGCAAAAAAGCCTATCAACATACAGAAAATTATCTTCTGGGAAGCCCATTCGTTTCATTTGAAACTCCAAAACTCTCTAACTTTGGGTTACCGATGGCATGAAACAACTACCTTTCACCAATACTAAAGTGTTAACTATTATTCATCATGTCAGAACACCTTCGAGAGTCCTTCTATGGCAGGTTATACTACATGAAGTTACATCCATTTCCTGCATTATTCTCATTACAAATTTTCTTAAGAACTGGCATCATGATTTATTCCCAAGTGGCGAAGTATATGCATCTCAGATGGCATATCTATCTACTTACATTATAAAGAGAGCACATCTGCATGCTTTCGCTATTTTTCCATAGAGAAGGAACTACTGCACAGATCCAGAACTTGTTGCAGAAATGAGTCTTCAGTTTTGATTAAGAACCTAAAAAGACTTAAATTAGCAAACACATCATCTTGGGAGTCAGCTATGAAAAATATATTGGTAGGAAGGAGCTGGAAGGTGAATGGCCTGATAGAAAATAAACTGGAATGGATATTCATCACAGCAGCTGAATGTCTGACTAATAGGACCACTGCTGCATGAATGTATAAACTGAAAGGAGATATAGTCAGAGCCAGATGCAAGTTCCTAAAGCCTAATATTTTCTCCAAGGGTAGGATGCCATTTTGAAACAGAACGGTTAGAGCCTGCTTTTTTTTCTGCCCATACATTTCAATTGAAGAATCACCTTGAAACACTGCCACCCCACCTTTTTTTTTTTAAACAGTGACCTGAAAAACCTAGGGAGGATAAACAGGTATATGCACAGAAAAGGTGGACAAATACACTTCAGAGGAAAAGGTTAAGCCATATTACAGTACAGTATTCAAGGGACTAAGTTTTATTCAGGAGCTATACCTTTATCTTTGTTCTAAAAAGAAGATATAGTCCATTACATGGATATAATTTTCTGGTAGTAGTCATTTGAAGAGAAAAATAGACTGTTTAGTAAATCATCAGTGTTGTTACAATGAAAACATTCAGCTCTGGATGCAAAACTTAATTTTCCTCTTGGATTAACAACTTGCTGTGAAGAGGCTGTGTTACTAGTTCAGCCATTCATGTGCACTAAATTGCTGCTCTGCAAATGTAGTACTCTAAATACATTGTATCTGTTGTTTTCAGCGCTTTTAGGTCTCTATTTTAGTGGTTCTCTAACACTTGGGCTCCAAACCAGTCATTTTATATCAAAAGGGTCAAAGTCTGCACTCTTGTGGCTGAAGAGAGCCGATTTCCCCTAAATGAGCTGGGAATTGCTGGTAGAAAGCATACTGTCTGGTTACCTGATTGGTGTGTGGGCATACCTAGTTTAAAACGTGCTACATTCTGCTTGTATATAAGCCTCTTAGTTGCCCGACTCTACTCTGTGCATCTTTAAAATTAATTTTTGTTATTGTAGTTACTATGGTGCTGCTTACTGTGATAGATTTTAAGTCTTCTTAAGACACTCCTCCTTCTGGCTGGATTCTGCTGAAATCAAAGTCTGGTTATAGTTGCATTCACAGTCTGTTGCATACAGAAACTTGCAGAATATACACTGATGAGAAAATAGACTTTGCAGCATCAACTTAGAGCAGTAACAAATAACTTTTATAATAAACAATTACGGACCAACGTTGCAGCTTCAAGTACTGTTCCACTTTACTTCTCATATAGTACAGATATGTGAGAGATATAACATTTACCTCGGGACAAATGTGTCCCTACCAATACCCCTAACATAACTGGATTTAATACAGACTTTATATATATTTTTAGTTAGGCACTCCCTCTTGGTTTTGGAAAGATACTGCCTTGATGACGCAAATGCTGACATATCTGTTCTTGTGCAAATGCTGATAAGTGCAGAAAAGCATATTTTTAAGGAAACACATTATGGATAAACTTTCTTAGAAAAGCATATTTTTCAAGGAAACGCCTTATGGATAAACACATGTCCTGTTGTCTATTCTTTAAAGAAAGCAGATTAGGTTTTTTTCTGATATATCCTGTTTTTTTTTTTTTTTTACATTCTTGCCAAGTCTGTAAGAAGTCAGCTTTCTTGATGTGTGTGTAACACACTCATAAGCAAGTTCCTTATTTTTTTAAGCCATAGTCATTTAGTATCATGCTAATCGCATTACTAAACTCTATTTCTACATTTAAGCAAGCTTTATCTTATTCCTTCTTTATGTTGCATATTTGTAGCAAAGTTACTTTCAACCTTAGTATATTGTTGAGCATAATCTTACAATTCCCTCTTTTTATGTTAAAACATACTTAAAACACTTTATACTGATATGCATTTTGATCACATTATATAGAAAACACATTAAGAAACAAAATCTTTAGTCTTCTTTTGATACAAGAGTCAAAATGCAATTTTACATAGTTAATACAATATCAAGTATTACTACTAAAACTGAATGTATTTAACAACTTTTTCTTTTACAGACCATTCTGTGAAAATATTTTATCAGTTATGAGCTGTCTGCTTTAGTTTTATTTTTTAACTTGATTAATTTATTCTTTTGCAATCACAAAATTTAATTTATGACTTAGTACTCTTTTATTAACTCTTTGCACCTGTTGAATTAACTCTCTACTTTTATTCATTATTTTATATCAAAAGATTAGAGAGACTAATATCTATAAGAGACAAGAACTATGTGCTACTCCAAGCATGTATACACTGCTAAAAATATACAGTTTCAATGTAATTTTAACCATAACATTGTGGTCATCTCTCTGAACCGCCCATTAACATCTTGGTAAAGTACTGAACTGGGATTAGATAATAAATATTTGAATGCAATTATTTCAGTATATTTAATGCCTGAGGATTTAGAAAAACAGTATGTATATACTAAACAATGTTATGTACATATTACTCCATTAGATGTATGAATACAATATTTAATTTTCCTTTAACTGGGGTACCCAGTACTAGTACAGATAAAATGATGGTCCAAAAACCAGTGATAAAATTACAATTAGTAATAAAATTACAACTTGACAAATTACTTTTGAACTTGTTACAATGTATCCTGTACAGTATGTATTTACACAGACTGCTACTCATGCATTTCAATCTAGTAGCTATCCTGGGCCCAATTTTTTTAAACATGTTTTTTCACACATATTTGTTACTAGACACTAGAAACATTTATGCTTTTTGCATGCCAACATTGTCTTGCCAAAAACATATTAAAAAATAGTGACCATTCTTGCTCAATTTTTACATATCTTTACTTTTTCTTGTGTAGCTTTAATAAAGCAATTTTAAGCCATCTCTTGTATAGCTTTACAGTTTAACAGGTTGTAAGTACAATTTAATACTAAACAATACAATAATAACTAGCATGACAGCTATTAGCAACTTGTAAAATATCTTATCCCGTCAGGTTTAATCTGTCTACCAATATTATTAATGCACTGTTTGTGTCTTTCGGCTTTTCCCGGTTAGGGGTCGCCACAGCGGAACTCCGGTCCGCTAATGACTGGCAGTAGATTTTTACTTACTGGCTTGCTGGGCCTAACGCACAACCTTCAATGAAGGAACGCCCATTCACGCATATCGCTACACAGAAGACGCTCTAACTGAGAATCGAACGGGCAATGTCTAACTGTGAGGCGACAATGCTACCGCAGCACCACCACCGCAGTAATATTATTAATGCACTAATACCGGTTTTTCCATCCTCCCTGAAAGAGTATTGTCAAGAAGGAATGAGATATTATTTCTTCTATGTAGATTTATTTTAGACCCTTTTGCAATACATACTGCTCACACAGTCAGTGTAAAACTGAGAAAGTACCCCTCCCCCTGTAGTACTGCAGTATTGTTTATTTGCCTCATGCTGTGAGAATAAAATGTACACCAGTCCAACACTTTGGTTAAACATTTGCTTTATTACATTATTACACTATAGTATTACACTAAGTGCAGAAAAGCATATTTTTAAGGAAACGCCTTGTGGATAAACTTTCTTAGAAAAGCATATTTTTCAAGGAAACGCCTTGTGGATAAACACGTCCTGTTGTCCATTCTTTAAAGAAAGCAGATTAGGTTTTTTCCCCGATATATCCTTTTTTTTTTTTTTTTTTACATTCTTGCCAAGTCTGTAAGAAGTCAGCTTTCTTGATGTGTGTATAATACACTCATAAGCAAGTTCCTTATTTTTTTAAGCCACAGTCATTTAGTATGGATGCTAATCACATATTGCTAAACTCTATTTCTACATTTAAGCAAGCTTTATCTTATTCCTTACTTATGTTGCATATTTGTAGCAAAGTTACTTTCAACCTTAAAACCTTGTTGAGCATAATCTTACACATCAGCTGTTAGTGGTGCTCTGTATCTACGCAATCACTAGAAGTTGTACTTTTCCGTATAAAAACCTCTGAAGATTTCTACTCGAGGAGCAATTAACTTGCACCCTGAGCAGCAGTGCCACATTTAGTTAGCTATAGATTACATTATTACACATTCAGAACTATTGCTGCTCCAAGAGCAACTGGTTTGTGCACTGGTCAGCATCACCACATAAGTTAGCTGTAGATTATGCTATGTAAACTCCCATCCCTCGTCCTGTTGCAAACACCCCCATTCTAGTCCCTTGTAAAGCACATATTAAGGAAATGCAACCATAGATAGGCACTTTCTGCTGTCTCTACTTCTAGCTTGGTGGACATGGGTATCTTGCGGCAATGTAGCAATTGCCTCATGTTCGCTGACAACCACTTAACTCTGAAACAAACGACTAAAGTATGTGACAGACGTAGTTATATAATGTCACGAGGCAAGATGCTCACATACAGATGCAAAAAAAATTCTAAACATGATGTCAGTGACACACGTGCACACACTACTCACCACACTTACAAAAGAACAGACACACAGATCCACATATGCTGGGGTACTCGCATGTAAATTACCCAAACCTAAAAGGCCTCCCAGATGCAGTCCTCAGAAACTTCTCGTGCACACAAACAAGACAACTGTCACCACAACACATAAAAATACATCTCACAGTGTCACAACTATCAAGCCCATAAGGCTTAGCACCACACAACCCAAACATTTTGGTCAAGGACACTTCATTGTGAGACACTGATGCCACTTTCACCAGGTTGGATATGGAGAAGATTACAATTAGTTGCCTGTCAGGGGCCAGGATTTGCCAGATCATGCAAGCACTCAGGTCACTAAACTCCAAGTACCAGCAGGACTTAGTCATATTCCATGTGGGTGTAAATGATTGGAGACATGCCACCCGGGGCTATATGGAGAGACACATGGATTGAGCTCTCAGAATGTGTGTCAAAGGTGGGTATGAGCCTACAGAGCAGCATTCTACCATCGCCAAGGATGATACTACAATACCAACAGAAAATGACTGGCTTAGCTACTGGTATCATTACAAAGGGGTCCAATATATGTCAGCCTAGAAGAACATGATTGATAGACACATATGGCCTTCACTTGTCACCACTAGGCTTTCAGATATTAGCCAAAACATTGTCCACCCCTATAGTGCCTTTTTAAGCATTGCCGAACAGACCTTCCAACATAGCAAAATCTACTCAGGATAAACTAAAGGCATTACTGCTCAAAGCTAGGAGTCTGAAAAAAAAACTACACTTCCTGGAAGCACTTCTCACCCTGGAGAATGTTGACATCTGTGCAGTTACTGGGACATGGCTAAAAGACATGGAAAACAACCCAGCAGTGCATGGCTATAATGCCTTTCTCACATTCTAACCACCCACTGGTCAAGGACAAAAGGTGGAGGTGTGCCCATCTACATAAAGGATAAGCACACCTCAAGTCTGTCAAATAATACAACATGCTTGAAATACTCCACATCCAACTAGCCACTGGAAAAATCCCTTACCATATCCTTATTAACTACAGATGCCAACACCATGAACCTCATACCTGAATTTACTAGAATCACTTACCATTCAGGTCAATACCATACTCGAGGGTGATTTCAACTACCCCTGCATTAACTGGAAAGCATACACAACCACTAACATGCAGGCTCAAAGACTTCTAGACTTTGTCAATGCAACTGTCCAGAAACAGCTAGTCTGCAGTACCACATGGGATACAAATATCCTAGACCTGGTACTCACAAATACGAGACAGTGTTGCACCTCTCAAGTGTAATGTCCTTACTGGCTAGATCAGATCACAAAGTGATCTCCCTTAAAATAAATATAAAACTAGAAACCTTCACCTAATCCCAAAACCTTTAAGAACTTTTTTTAAGGCAAACTACCTCATACTAAGCAATGGCACAGCTAATTTTCAAACTCCCCCAAAACCAGAAAACACAGAAACCTAGAGGTGTACACAAAAGCCCTGTATGGCCATATAAACAACTGTATAGAAACAGCAGTACCTGATCGAAAAAAGCCTAGGGCAAACCACAAAAACAAGCTACCTTGGCATAAATGGGTTGTACAGCAAAATAAAGAAAATCCTGTCTAGAAGGAAGACAGCATGTGCACAATAGAGCAAAAACTCCCTCATTAATCTAAACAAGCAAATCAGGGGTTTAGTAAAATCTTCAAATGCAAACTTTGAGGCAAAAGCAGCCTCCCAAGCCAAGAATAACCACAAGGAGTTTTTTAGTTATATCCGCAATCTTAAGGGCAACACCAACAATGTGTGGAGTTAGTTGTATATGGCATCACCTATATCCAACCAGAAGAAATAGCAAATCTGCTGGCTGACAAATTCAGCTGAAATTTCACCTTTGGTTACCCCCCCAAGAAAATACCCTCCCCATCATTCCTCTACTAGTCATTACAAAAAAGCAGGTCACCACTGCACTGTCTAAAGCTAACATGACTTTGATGGGCACAAACAATATCCCAGGATGACTCAAACAGCTTGAAACAGGACCTATCAGGCCCACTAGGCTCTCTCTCTAACCACAGCCTCCAGACTAGCTCTGTCCCTATGGAGTGGAGGACAGCAACAGTCACCCTTCTGCATAAAGGTGGACCATCAAAAGAACCAGGAAATTACAGACCCATAAGTTTGACTTGTCTTACATGCAAAGCCATGGCAAGAATAATCATGGACCTGATAAATGACACAGGATACCTCCAAACACTAGACCTAACCCAGTTTGGCTTTCTTTAGCAAAGTCACTAGGGCCATGGATGAGGATAAAATAGTGCATACTGCCTGCATTGACCTGGCAAAGGCATTTAACAAACATCCCCACTTGGGAATTATAGACAAACTTACAAAACTGTGTATAAATCCCTACATCACCAGACTGATAGCCAAATGACTCCGAGAGAGGACACACTTTGTTAGAGTGGGAACACTCGGATCCAGCAAGAGGCCATTTACTAGTGGAGTACCACAGTGCTGGGACTTCTGATTGGAAGCATGGTCATGCCATCCCTAGCAAGACGAAGACTCACTCTCCTATGAGAAGGAAACCAGTCTGGTGGACCCCTGCCATAAACAGGTTATACAACAGAAGGAGGAAACTAGTTCAGAAAAAAAGCAAATCCCAAGAAGGAAACACATCCTTGATCAGTATCAGTAAGAAACTAAGGTCCCTCATAAAATCATCCAAGGCTAACTTCGAAAGAAAAATAGCCAAGGATTCGAAAGACAAGCACAAAGCCTTCTTTAGCTATGTCAAGAATCTAAGTGGCAACTCGCAGATATGCTCTGAGCTAGTGCAAAAATAGTACAAAATATACTGAATCTACTGATATTGCCAACATCCTGGCAGATAGATTCAGTGCAAACTTCACCTCCCTCTTACCTTCAAAAGGGCCCACAACAATACCAGAAAAGTGTAGTGTCCCAGAAATCACAGAAGCACAGGTGAAAACAGCCCTTTCAAAAGCCAAAAACACAGCATAATGGGGCCAGATGGTGTCCCAGGCTGCGTCTTGCATGAACTACAGAACAAACTAACCCCCCACCTTAACACGCTGTTCAACCTCAGCCTCTCCACAGGCTACATGCGCACAGCAACAGTTATTCCGCTCCGCAAAGGAGGGGCCACAACTGACCCTGGTAACTATCACCCCCATAAGCCTGACTAGCCTGGTCTGCAAGGCTATGGAGCGTACCATCATGGAACTCATTAACAAAGACATTGGGGACCTCCAAACACTTGACCCGACCCAGTTTGACCTTAAGGGCAGATCATGCCTACTAAACCTGGCTGACTTCTTTGAGACAATCACCAAGGCCATAGATGGGGGAAAGGTGGCTCACACAGCCTACCTTGATCTCGCCAAGGCATTCAACACCATTCCTCACTCGGGTATTATAGAAAAACTCACCAGCCTGAAAATAAACCCGTATGTCACAAAATGGGTTGCCAACTGGCTTACAGACAGAACTCACACAGTAAGAATAGCGGGCTCCAGGTCAGACTCTAAACCAGTCACAAGTGGTGTCCCGCAAGGCTCGATTCTGGGACCCCTACTGTTCAGCATATATTTCTCAGAAGTACAGGCAAACACAGGAAGACTATGGCTAATCAAGTTCGCCAATGACTGCAAACTGGGAGCCATAACTGACTCTCCGGCTGACATGGACATCCTTCAAAAAGGCCTTACTGAGACAGACACCTGATGTCAAAGTCATGGCCTCAAGCTAAATGCCAAAAAATGCATAGTCATCCCGTTTGGGAAAAACAAAATGCTCACGAATTACCACATAGGCGGCAGCCCCCTTAATACAGAAGAGGTAATAAGAGATCTGGGGACCCAGGTAGACAGTAATCTCTCCTTTGACAATCATATTGCCAAAGTAGTTAGGAAATCCTTCTATGTGGCCCATCTAATTACTAAGGGGTTCGCATATAGAAATAAAGAGGTTATAGTGTCCCTCTACTCGTCATTCATCAGACCCATCGTAGAGTACAATGCCCCATTTGGGATGTACCTCACAAGACACTTCCAACAGCTGGAAAGACCACAAAAGCACCTCACCAAGAGGATTACTGGCCTCAAACATATGTCTTATGCAGCCCGACTGAAAAAACTTCGGCTGTACTCAGTGGCATATCGCTTACTCAGAGGTGATCTCTGCCTGACTTACAATGCCACGTCCAACTCAAAATTGATGGACATGCTCCACCTAAAGAAATCCAAGTCACTGCGAGCCACGCGATCTAGTGAGCTAAACCTCGCCACAACAATAAATAGAACATGCTGGAGGGATAGATTCCTGTCACAGGGACTCCCCATGCTTTGGAACAAAATTCCTAACTACATTAGGCAGAGCCCCTCACTAACACTCTTCAAGAGAAGCCTTGAAGAGTGGATGGGTAACAGAAAATACACCCCCTGGGATCACTTCATTGGCTCTGCTTGACAGAGGCAAAGTTAATCAATCAATGGGACGGCGAAAGCTGACACTTTGGCTAGGCTTAAAAATGCCCTCAGGCATATAGCCTAGTACCTACCTATGAAAATACTTCTCTGAAGTCAAGACCAACACAGAAAGCCTTTGACCAAGTTTGTTGATGACTGCAAGCTGGGGGCAATCGCTGAATTCTCCAACAATGCAGCTCTCTTTTAGAAGGGTCTGACTCAGCAAATGATTGGTACCCAAGCCATGACCTAGAACTAAGTGCAAAAAATGCATAATCACACCTTTTGGGAAGTCAAAAACCCCTGCAAGTTACAACACTAATAGCATTCCCCTAAGACTGGACTGATAAGCGAGACATCTAGGTACACAGATAGATAGTAGCCTGAACTTTAACTGCCACGTGTCTACAGTGGTTACGAAGTCTTTCTATGGGGCACAGCTTATAAGTAAAGGCATGGCATCCAGATCCACAGAAGTTATAGCCCCACTGTACCCAGCCCTGATCAGATCAATAATAGAGTACTATGCACCTTTCAGCAAGTACTTGACCAGGCACTTGCAACAGCTGGAGCAGCTTCAGAGGTTCCTTACAAAAAATACAAGGTGTAAACATGAGCTATGCGGACGGTTTAAAAGCCCTATCCCTTTACTTCGTCTCCTACTGATTACTAATGGGTGCTCTATGCCCAATCTACAAGGCAATCTCAAATCCAGCCCTGATGGAACCGTTACACATTTGGTCTATGAGGATTCTTTCCATGGCCTTGCAAATGAAGCTGGTTAGGCTTATGGGTCTACAGTTCCTAGGGTCAGATGATGGGTCCCCTTTGTGCAAGGGGATTACTGTTGCTGCTCTCTACTCTGTTAGAATATAGCCAATTCTCAGGTTATGGTTAAAGAGAGTGCCAAGTTGTTCCTTTAGGTCTTGTTTTACCATTGCTAAGTAAGCAGCCTGGGATGTTGTTTGGCCCCACTGAGGCTGTGTTTTTGGCCTTGGACAGTGCAGATATGACCTGCCCTTTAGATACTAAGGAGGGGATTAGTGTCAGGAATGCTTTAGGGTATGGTTGGTGGGGACAAGGGGGTGAAGTCTGTGCCAAATCTATCAGCTAGCAGGTTGCCAATTTCCATATAGTACGAGGGGTACCATCCACTACTAGTTTGGCACATAGCTGGGCATTCCTTTTTAGATTTCTGACATAGCTAAAGAATGTGTTATGGTTAGCTATGGATTCTATTTTAGCTTTGTAATTAGCTTTAGAGGACTTTACAAGATAATGGATTTGCTTGTTCAAGCTGTGGAGGGAATTTTTTCTCTGCTGACTCAGGTCCTTCTTGCTCTTAGAAATCAGTTTCTTCCTCTTGTCATATAGCCTATTTATACTTGAGGTCCACCAGGGTGGCTCGTTTTGTTTTTCAGTAGGACCTGGTTTTGGGCCAGTCAGGTACAGCAGTCTATACAGCTGTTTAGGTGGTTATACAAGGCATTTGTGTACACTTCTGCATGGAAGTCATTGCTGACTGTTTGCAGGGGAGTTTGAAACTTTTTACACCATCACTTAGTGGGCTCTGATTAGCTTTGGAAAAAATGTTTAGTTTTACTGCTCCTGTGGGGATATCACATCTGATAGCTACGTCGAATGAGAGTGATTTATGGTCTGATCTTACCAGAGAGGGCACCACAAAGGAAGGTTGCAGTGACCCCCTCATATTGGTGAGTACCACGTCTATGACATTTGAACCCCTTGTGTGGGTGCAGACTACCTGTTCCACGGCATTTATATTGACAAAGTCCAGGAAAGGCGATCAAGTTGGTACTCGTATGTCACCCAATCAATTGGATAGTTGAAATCTCCTATGACCAAGGTGTTTGGCTGTAAGGCGAGTGACTCTCTAGGTCCAGATGGGCGATATGTTTCTCTTTGTTCATGGCAGAGGACCTACAGCTAATAAGGATGTGGTGGGGTATTTTGTCTATAGTTAGCTTGAAATGGAGTAGCTCAAGAGAGTCATACTGTTTAACCAGTCTTAAAATGTGCTTAGCTTTAATGGAGATGGATGGACTTCCACCTTTGGTTCTTTCACCCTCATTTTCATTTTGAGATCTGAACATGTGGAATGCAGTGTATCCTTGCAGAGCTGGGGTGCTCTCCACAGTCCTGAGCCATGTCTCAGTGACTACACAGATGTCAGCATCTTCCAAGGAGAGAAGTGCTTCCAGGGAGTGAAGTTTCCTGTTTAGGCTGCCAGCATTAAGCAGCATAACCTTGGGTTTGTCTTGAGTAGATTTTGTTACATCAGAAATTTTACTTTTTTGACACTGCCTAAAAAAGGCACCATGGGGGAGGCAATAGCCTTTTCGAGTATCTGAAAGCCAAGAAGAGACAGGCGCAGACCATCTCTTGCAAAGCAGTGAGATCTGCTGACCACTTCTTCCAGGGCTGACAAGATACCAGATCCCTTGGACTGACACCAGAAGCTAAGCCAATTATTGAAGATAATCATTTTTTTGTCTATATTGTGGCATCATTCTGGGGGAAGGCAGAATGTTGCTTAGGGTTAGGCTCATATCTGCCTAGGACACACAATCTGAGAGTTCAGTCATGCCCCTCTTCATATAGTCGCGAGACAGACTTCTCAGGTCATTCACCCCAAAATGGACTAAGACCGAGTTCATAACACTACTTGTAGAGTGACCTGAGTGCATGCATGATTTGATGGATCCTGACATGTGACAGGCAGCTAACCAAGACCTACTCCTTGTCCAGCCTGGTGAGGAGGACATGTGTGTATCTCACTATCGAGTTGCCTATGACCAAGATATTTGGTTTTGAGGTATTTTGCCTTAAGGGCTTACTTGTTAAGACACTGATATGGCTATAACATGTACTGCTTTTAATTTGGGTTGCAGTGTGTGCATGTGGTTTATGCTTGGGAGGTCTTCGATCATTTAGTAGGCTTCTAGTGAGCATCTCTGCGTATGTGGGTTTATGTGTCGTGACCTTATCTTGTGTGAGAGGTGTGTGTGCGCTAGTAACCTGCATGATGTCCTGTCTGTTGTTACTTGAGAGGACTAATTCCAATTTCATGGTATAATTACGTCTCTCTCATACTCTGTTTGCTTTAGGAATAAGTAGTTGTCAGTATACATGAGGCAATTACTACACTGGCTCAAGATGCCATGTCAATCAGACTAGCTGGAGAAATGGTGGGAAACTGACCATACATTATAGCAGGTTAATACCGTAAGTACTACTGGAGTGGGCAAGTTAAATAAGTTTTTCCTCTGGTGTTAACAAGGGGGCTTATTCTATTAAAATTAGGGATGAAAAATTGTAGCAATACTTCTCAGTCTGCAGCTCAGTTGCCTGCAGTGCAGCAGGGAAGTTTGGCAGGGTTCTACTGACATACGTCTAAGGAACAAATTTGTTATCAGAAGTTTGTGTCTATACAGGGCACCATAGGTTCATAGGTTAGTACTAGGCTAACTGCCCTTATGGGTCATTTTTAAGCCTAGCCAATTACCCCATGTCAGAATCAAACCCTGCAGCTTGTGTTTCTAAGGTAAGCACCTTAACCGTTACACCAACCTCCCACCTAAATCCCATTGCGCTGTTTGTAGTTACACACAAACATGAGGCTTAAATATAGGTGACATTAAACACTTAAGTTAATCTACCAATAGGAAATCACACAACTACCTTTCATCCAGCAAACCCCAGCTCAGACAAGGCTGGATCCACACTCCTCTGGCACAGGGTTGTAGGAGTTTTCTTAATGTAAGATGGCTAGATTAGTGCTCAAGGGTATCAATACAGGCTAGATTCAGCAGATCTGAACCTAGTCTATGCTATCTCAGTAACAGTACAGTGCAAAACAAGTGCAGAGAATGAAGCAGTCACAAACAGTAAAAACGAAAGAAAATAATGCAAAATTCGATTAAATACAGTTGAAAAGTCAAATAAAAATTGAAAATAATTTTGCTTTGGATTTCTTGGATTCAAACAGAATCACTCTAGACCACTGCAAAGGGATGCCAAATGTAAAGCAGCTCAGGTTAATTGAGCACAAACCTGATGATTAAATACAGGCAAAAGTAAACACTTTTTAAGCTACTCTACCAATAAGAAATCACACAATGACCCTTCCTCCAGCAATCCTTGCATCAGAGGCTGGATTCACGCACTTCTGCCACAACAGTGCACTTCTGCCACAACGGTGCACGAGAGCTTTTCTTAATGTAAGATGGCTACATTAGTGCTCAAGTGTATCAATACTGGCTAGATTCAGCAGGTCTAAACCTTGTCTATATTACCTAGGTAACAGTACATTGCAAAATAAGTGTAGAGAATGAAGCAGTCACAAACGGTAAAACAGCAAAAAATTACAGAAAATAATGCAGAAATTCAATTACATACAGTTGAAAAAGTGCAGTAAAATTCAAAATATAGTTCTTTTCTTGCTTGTTGCTTTGGATGTATTGGATTCAAGCAGAAAAGTACAGTTTTGTACCTACCATAAATGTAGATGTTCGAGGATCCACATTGCTGCAGTCCTAACTATTGGGTAGTCCGCTGTCCAGTCGGCCCGAATACCAAAGTATATGGCTGACGTCGGTCAGGGCGCATTAGACTGACGTCAGTACGTCAGGGTACTAATGCGCATGACCGACGTCATATCCTCAGTCTTTTCTTGCCCCAGATGTCAGAAGACCCTGAAAAGCTAAGGCCAAAACCAAAAATTCCAAACATACCTACACCAAAAATATGTACAATATATACAAAATTACCAGAATATAACCTCACCTACACAACCACCCTTAAACACAGAGGGCAAGGAGGGAGGGTAAATTGGACTGCAGCAATGTGGATCCTCGAACATCTACATTTATGGTAGGTACAAAACTGTACTATGTTCTTCATTCCACATTGCTGCAGTCCTAACTATTGGGTAGAATCCCAAAGCAGAGGTAAGGGAGGCTGGCAAATCATAAGGAAGCAGGAGCTGACAACATGCCTTGCAAAATAGCTGTGGCAAAACCAGCCCTAGACTTAGAGTAGAGAGGAAGGTGATAATGCTTAGAGAAAGTATGCACTGAACTCCAAGTAGCTGCCTCCAAAATATCCTTAGTGGCCACCCCTTAGAAATGCTGTAGAAGTGGCAGTAGCCCTAGTGGAATGAGGCCTAATTCCAGCTGGAATCTCCTTGCCATGATGGGAATAACAAAATGCAATGCAAAACCCAATCCACCTAGAAATAGTTTGTTTTGACACAGGCTTGCCCTGCGAACCCAAAGCAAAAGAAACAAACAACTGCTGAGACTGCCTAAAATCCTTAGTCCTGCTCAAATAATAACGCAATTGCCTGTGTACATCTAAAGTGTGCAAAATCTTTTCCCCTTTATTTTGGGGATCTGCATAAAAAGTAGGCAAATGAATAGTTTGGTTTAAAGCCACACTAGAAACCACCTTAGGCATAAAGGAAGGATTAGCGTAAAGATACCCTATCCTTATGAAAAATCAAAAAAGGCTCTACCGCCATAAGGGCCTGCAACTCAGAAACCCTTCTTGCAGAAGTAATGGCCAACAAAAAAGCAGTCTTCCATGACAAATATTTCAATTCAGCAGTAGCCGAGGCTCAAAAGGTTGTAGAGTAAGTTTCTCCAACACAAAATTGAGATCCCAAGCAGGAGTAGGAGCTCTACGGGGGGTCTTATATTCTTTGCCCCTCTAAGAAATTGCTTGAACAAAGGATGCGAAAACAATGGTGGGTCACAATCATAGTGAGCTGAAATTGCTGCAGCATGAATCTTAATGGAAGAGAAAGACAAACCTTTGTCCAATAACTCAGTAAGATATTGAAGAGCCACACTCAAATTAGGCTCAGAAATCTCCAAATTGTTTGCTGCACTCCAAAATAAAAATCTCTTCCATTTTTCTGCGTACACTTTCCTTGTACTAGGTCTTCTGGCTTCCATAATCACATTTAAAACTTGTTGAGGAAGTTGAGACCTGCTGTCTTTCAAAACAGAATATGCCAGGCTGTTAGATGAAGAGATTGAAGCTTGACATTGAGCAGGTGACCGTCCCTCTGAGACAACAGGTGTGGAATCAAGGGTAAAGGCCATGGAGGCTTCCTTACCAGACTCCTCAGTAATGGGTACCAGTGCTGCCGAGGCCAATCTGGAGCTATTAAAATCATCCTTGGCTTGTCTTGTCTGACCTTTAGAAGCACCTTTGGGAGAAGAGGCAGAGGTGGGAAAGCGTACACATGAAGATTTTTCCAACTGAAAGAAAGAGCATCCACTTTCCAAGCTGTGTGATGAAACCTCTTTGTGCAAAACTTTGGCAGCTGGTGGTTTAGTGGAGAAGCGAACAGATCTATGTCTGGAGTTCCCCATGACACTGTCAATTTTTGAAATACATGAAGATCCAGTTTCCACTCGTGGGGATCCATGATTTGTCTGCTTAACACATCTGCTAAGGAGTTCTGTGCTCCCGGCAGAAACCTTGCCTGAAGAGTTAGTTGCAAGCTGAGCGCAGTCTCCCATAAAATCATTGCTTGCCTGCACAATGGGTAAGAATGTGTTCCCCCTTGTTTGTTGATGTACCACATGACAGTTGTGTTGTCTGTTAGAATCAACACCTGCCCTGGAAGAAGTAACTCCTTGAAAGCCATTAATGCAAACTGGACTGCTAACATCTCTTTCATGTTGATATGTAGATGCTGTAGTCTGGCAGGCCACTTGTCTTGTATCCACTTTCCATTTAGATGAGCTCCCCAAGCAATGTCTGAGGCATCTGTCGTTAGAATCTGACTCGCCTCTGGCCGGGTCACAGAGAGTCCCTTGTTTAGGTGACATTCCTGAGCCCACCACAAAAATTCCTTTTGAATGCAAGGTATTATTTGAATGACAGTGTCCAAATCCTGGCAGTGCTGTGTCCATACATTTTGAGATACCATTGCAGCTTCCTCATATGCAGTTTGGCATTGGGAAGCACCAGAATACAAGATGCCATGAACCCTAAGGCTTGAAGGACTGTCCTTGCAGTCAGCCCAGACTGAAGAGATAGTTGATGGAAGTAACTGGAAAGATTCTTTTGTTTGTCCGGGGTTAAAAAGGCCATCTGGGCTGCTGTATTCAGTCTCACACCCAGAAAGCACATGTCTTGAGAGGGTACTAGACTGGACTTTATTTCGTTCACAGAATACCCTAGGCATCTTAGCACTGCTATGACATAATCCAAATGCTGTAGAAGGTCTTCCTTTTCTTGAGCTAGAATCAGGCAGTCGTCCAAGTAAGGATAGATTTGAATTCCTTTTAGCCTGAAGTAAGCTATCACTGGAGCCAGAACCTTTGTGAATACTCTGGGCGCAGTGGATAAGCCAAAGGGCAATGCAGAGAACTGATAATGAGAATTGCCAGCTCGAAAACGCAGATACTTCCTGCAACTTAGTCTTATAGGCACATGAAGGTAAGCTTCCTTGAGATCTAAAGTTACCATCCAGTGATCCTTGCCCAGCAAAGGTAAAAGCTGTTGTAACGTCAACATCTTGAACTTGGGAATGTCCAGATAAGTGTTGAGGATAGATAAATCCAAAATTGGCCTCCACGTGTTCCCCTTCTTCGGTACTAGGAACAGGCGAGAATAAAATCCTAGGCCCCTTTCTGGCACAGGAACTGGCTGAATGGCCCCTATGTGGAGCAACAGAGAAATTTGCTTGTGAGCCTCTTGTCTTTGTAGAGGAGGAATGTCTGGCATGCCTTTGAAAGGAGGCATGGTATGGAAATAAAACCTGTAACCGTGGTGAATGATATCCAGAACCCATCTGTCTTGGGTAATTAAATCCCAATTTTCTTTGAAAAGAGACAGCCTTCCTCCCAAAGGTGCTGCCAGGCGAGAATGTACTGGCAGCTGAAAAGGCAGGTCATTGGGTCTGCTTACGAAAGGACTGACCCCTGCCCTCACCAGAAGTCTGAGCAGGGGAACTCCCTGTCCTAGGCCTAAAGAACCTTGAGCTCTGCCCCTACCACGTCTAGACCTACCCCTAGACTGGGAATCATAAGCAGGATAAGTCCATCCCTTAGTAGGCCAATTTCTACTAAACTTGGAGGCTGCACCTGCAAAAATCCTTAACAGTTTGCATAGACTTAGCCTTGTCCTCCATTTTCTTTAAGACTGCTTCCACAGGCGAACCAAACAACACATCAGACTGCAAAGGAGCATCCAAAATCCTTGTTTTAACATGCTCAGCTAAATTCTGATCTCTCAACCAGGCATGCCTACGAAGAACAGAACCAGTGGCAGCCACCCTCGAGGAGGCCTGCACAGCATCAAAACCACATTGCAAGGAATGTTTACCCACCTGTTCAGACACATGAACTAAATCCTGCAACTCTTTGCACTCAATACCTTCTGCCAGAGCATCCACCTTAGATTTCAATTGTGAAAGGAGATAATTCTGATATTTTAACATGTGAAACTGACAATTCAACGCCCTCATGGCTAAAGTGGAAGAAGTATACACTTTCTTTCCCCATCTATCCAAAGCCCTTGCCTCTTTATCAGGAGGAACAGGATTTTTAACAACAGAGGCCTTCACACCTTTAGGCCCCTGAGAGACAGTTTCCGGGTCTGCCCTAGGACTCTTAAAAGATACTTATGAGCTTCAGGCACCCTATAGTACCTATCCGGTTTAACTGGGGCAGGAGGCAAAGAATCAGGATTGAGGGAAGCCTCTGCAAAAACATCTTCCACCACATTCAGAACAGGAGGTATAGCTAAAGGCCTATGCTGGGGTAAAACAAGAATTCCCTAAGCCTCTTCCTGGAATCAGAGAAATCTTGACCTTCCCATTTAAAATGCTCCCTCATGGAATGCAGAGTCTCTGAAAATGAAAAATCCTCAGGAGGAGAAGCTGAAGGAGTAGAATCATCCACATCAGAATCAGAATAAGGAGGATACTCCTGCAAGTCTTCAGCCGAAGACTCAGAAGCCTCCGAACATTGCTCAAAACTCTCAAACTCAGGTTCCACCCTAGGCCTCTTATCAGGAGGGGGCATAGAACCTCTAATCATAGTAATCAAATCCTCTGCCATTTTAAGCATATGTTTCTTAGGCAAAGACCCTGAAGCACTAGGAGAAACCCCCACTGAAGTTAAACTTGGCCTGCCTCTCAAAGAAGCCTTGGAAACAGACGGGGAGGCTCTAACCACCTTAGGAAGAGAGGGAAGAACAGCCACCTGAGAAGCCCCCTCAGCCTGGCCTACTTCCTGCGAGGATACATCCTGTAATAGTAAAGTCTCTCCCTGAGACTCCAAAGAAACACCTGGCAAAACCTCCGGCTCCACTGAGCCTTCTAAAGATCCGACGTCTGGGAATGTCGGTTCTTCCACTCTAGGCTTTGCTGCTTTGTCCTTGCGCTTTTTGGCGGCGGCCGGAGCCTCCGGCGGCATTTTATAATTACAACGCTTCCCAAAACTAACCTGGCACAGTCTAACCTTCTCTTAATAGTGTGTTTGTTAAATCTAGCACAAGAGCGGCATCCAACAACGTCGTGCTCAGGCCCTAAACAAGGTATACACAAAGTATGGTAATCCCTATGAGGTATCTGTTTCCCACAAGAAATACAGTTATTCACTTTTTCTGACATCCGGTTAAATACTGAGGCAAGAAAAACCAAAATATTCCCCAACGGGTACTTAGCCAACTTTGATTCGGTCTGAAACTCTGACTTCAGAAACTTTCAGAACGCCAACCTGCACTCGCAAAATTGCTTCTGCATCGGACCATGCGGCAAAAAAGACTGAGGATATGACGTCGGTCATGCGCATTAGTACCCTGATGTACTGACGTCAGTCTAATGCGCCCTGACCGACGTCAGCCATATACTTTGGTATTCGGGCCGACTGGACAGCGGACTACCCAATAGTTAGGACTGCAGCAATGTGGAATGAAGAACATCACTTGACTTCTGGTAAAGGATGCAAAACATAAAGCAACTCCGGTTAACTGAGCCTATACTGATACACCTTCCCCATGTAATCTGACATTGATAACTAAGAGGATAACTAAGAGGATAACTAAGACAACACATAACCCAGGAAACTGAAAAAAGTCCTTGTGGTCAAATTCCTGTTTTTAAACAAACATTTGTCAAAAAGCAAAGTTAACACAGTAGATTCAGAATGGCTCTAAGAACTCTTTTGGTCTGGGAAGGGAACAGATCCAGTTTCTAGAGACAGAGTGATAACTAGGACTCTGCAGTTTACTTAAGGTGTAAGCTCTGAAGATATCTGGCCTAATTCATGCAGTCAACCAGGTGACAGCAGCTATGCAAACTCCCATAACTCTAAATTAAACAAATAAACTGAATGTGAACTGAGTCCAGATGGCAATGAGATGAACTGGTAATGGGGTTCCTCTACATGAAGCTTAAGAAACTGATTGTGAGCTTTGAGGATGGAAATGGGGAAATAAGTATTCTGCATGCTCACAATCACCATAAATGCCTCCTGAATCAAAAGAAGTGCATCAACTTCCCGTTCAAGTCTGTGAGGACTGAGAAGGGCCTCCACTAAACCTTTCTATGGCACTAAGAATCTTGAATTCCCTTTCCTTGTCCTGCAGCACTGGTCTGTACTGTATGGCTGTTCCGTAACGACATTATTACAGGCAAAACTGATGCTGTACAGTAGCTGGAATATTTATTAGAAATAAGAACTGCTTTAGGTGGGAATCCTCCATAGGAGTGCACTACTATGATATCCTCTTTTGTGGCTATTTTTTTCTGATTAGCTCCCATGATTTGGAATGTGTGCACTGCACACCATATCACCACATAACAGATTAGAACTTCTTGCCCAGCCCCACCATCAGCCAAGTTCATCCCATCTTTTGAATGACGCTAATCTGCAAGACATGAAAACAAGCAAAAGCATTACAAGGATATACTAATATACACCTGCCTTATACAAAGGGACCTCCCATAGAAGCCACTTGTTGAAGAGTCCTTCATCACAGGTCAATTGACAAAATACTTATCTGGGATGTATATCAGGGGTATTTGAGAGGAAAAATCTTAGCAGTATAAACTCCTTTCAGCAGGCAAGAACTAGAGAAAAGACAACCAAGAAGCAATGCTTATAAAGATGTGAAAACCTGGAAAGTGTGAACTAAGTGTTTACAATGGAGATAATTTTGAAATGAGAAAACAGAAGCAGCTATTATGTTTGCAAAAATGACCTTTTTAAAGTAGTACGTCTCAAAATGCTTTCAGCTGTCCTGTACCAGAATAGAATACAGCTGGTAATCTACTTTGAAATGGTATGCTGTGCAACTTTCTCCACAACAGCAGAACAGCCGAACAGTTTTTATAGGTTTTGAAAACTGTGCAACTATTTCAGGCAGAACAAGAGCTGATAATGCAAATTCAGACTATGAAGGGGTTTTTTGCCCTTAGTTTCTACTCACTGAAGGAAAACAAAGTTGGGCTGGTTTTAAGGACAATTTTGACACTACTTTTCAAAGAAAATGTGGGTTAAAACTAATGAACACCAAATGCTAATTAAAGACCAAATTCCTTTCCCCCGAAGCGGAAGTATCTTGACTCTGAAAAAGTACAGTTGTTTACAATTACCATAAATGTAGATGTTAGAGTGTATTCACTGTTGCAGTCATTACATTTGGGTAATCTGCTGACAGGTTGCCCTCAGTTGGCCTGATTAACAAAGGCTTGGGTCCTGTGTCGGTTGCTGCCCCTTCTTCCATGACGTCAGGGGTATAAAACATGCAGCCGACACCATTACATCAGTTTTTCTTGCCCCAGATGTCAGGTGCCCCCCAAATGGGGAGCAAAATATATATATAAAATTAAAAAACACAAAAAATATACCTCCACACAAAAGCAAATATACCAAAAAGGCTTTTAAACATAGTAAAAGAAAGCAGAGGTATAGTAAGAGAAAAACAGGGGACTGGAAGGAGGATAACCAGGACTGCAACAGTGAATACACTCGAACATCTACATTTATGGCAAGTGTACACAACTGTACTATGTTCTTAGTGTTTCACTGTTGTAGTCATTACTTTTGGGTAGATTCACAAAGCTATGGTTGGGAGGATGGATTTATACAGCATTAGGACCAGCAGGACAGCAGTGGTAAAGCCAGCTCTGGATTTAGAGAAGAAAGGTAAATAGTAATGTTTGGTGAATGCATGAACTGAGCTCCAGGTAGCAGCTTCTAGAATGTCTCTGGTAGGAACACCTCTGAGAAAGGCTGTAGAAGTAGATGCAGCCCTGGTGAAATGAGATCTGATCCCCTGGGGGATAGTTTTACCATGGTGCATATAGCAGAAACGAATACAATGGCTTATCCATTTGGAAATAGCCTGCTATGAAATAGCCTTTCCCTCTGCCCCTGCAGCAAATGCCACCAGTAGTTGTTCAGATTTTCTTAGAGATTTTGTCATGCTTAAGTAAAATCTAAGTTGCCTGTGTACATCCAATGAATGCAGAATCCGTTCCCCCTTGTTCTGTGGATTGGGAAAGAAAGTTGGCAAATGAATGTTCCGATTAAGAGCCACTGGATACCACCTTAGGCATGAAGGATGGATTGGTCCTGAGAGACACCCTATCTGCATGAAAAATAATGAAAGGCTCCACTGCCATAAGAGCCTGTAATTCAGAAATCCTTTTAGCTGAAGTGACTGCTAAAAGGAAAGCTGTTTTCCAGGAGAGAAATTTTAAGTCTGCAGTAGCAAGGAGGGAGAGTGAGTTTTTCCAATACAAAATTGAGGTCCCAGGCAGGGGTTGGAGCTCTCCTAGGTGGTCTTAAGTTCTTGGTCCCTCTGAGATACTGCTTTAACAGAGGATGAGAGAAGAGGGGAGGTTCTGTGTTGTAATGAGCTGAAATGGCTGAGGCATGGATTTTTATGGAAGAAAAGGACAGGCCCTTGTGAAGCATCTCAGTTAAGTATTGTAAAATCTGAGGAATACTGGGCACTGCTGTGCTTATTCCTTGTGACTGATTCCAGGCAAAGAATATTTTCCATTTGTCAGCATAAGATTTTCTACTACAAGGCCTTCTCACCTCCAAAATGACATCCATCACAGGTTTGCTGAGGGATGCTAAGGGTGAATTTAGGTGATCAGTCACGCTGCAAGATTCAAAGTTTGGAGCTGAGTGTGCAGAATTTGATTGTTCTGTTGAGACAGTAAGGTGTCTGAGGCAGGTGCCATGGTGGAAGGTGTGACACATTGTGCAGGAGTGGGTACCAGTGTTGGCGAGGCCAGTCTGGAGCAATCAGAATCATTTTTGGTTTTTCCTGTTTGACTTTTAGTAGAACTTTGGAGAGCAGAGGCAGAGGAGGAAAAGCATAGACTGATAGGTTTTTCCCAGCTGAATGACAGAGCATCCACTTTCCAGGCTTTTTGTGATGAGTTCTTGTGCAGAATTTGTCCAACTGATAGATCTTTTTGCTTCACCCCAGAACTAGGTTTGGACTCCCCCATTTGCTTGTCAACATGTTGAAAATCTGTGGTTCCAGTTTCCATTCGTGTGGCTCCATGAGATTTCTGCTTAGTTTGCCTGTCAGAGTATTCAGCTTTTCTGGCAGGAATTGAGCTTGTAGTTGTATTTGGTAGGTCAAGGCCGTGCTCCACAATGCCATGTCTAGTCTGCAAAGGGGGTAGGAGTGTGTACCCCCCCTGCTTGTTTATGTACCACATAACTGTGGTGTTGTCTGTCTTTATCATTAATTGTCCTGGATGAAGGTAGTCCTTGAAGGCTGTCAGTGCATTCTGTACAGCTAGCATCTCTTTCTGATTGATATGAAGGTGCATTTGATTTGGGCTCCATTTGCCCTGAATGCACTTCACTGCCAGATGAGCCCCTCAAGCATAGTCTGATGCGTCAGCAGTTAAGGTTTGGGTGGCAGGGGGTGTAGTGAATGGCAGTCCCTTGTTTTGGTGGCAGGCCTCTGCCCACATAGGAACTCTAGTTGCAGGCAAGGTATGATAGGAATCATTGTTTCCAGGCTGTGACAATGTTGACTCCATAAACTTTAAGTACCACTGAAGTTTCCTCATATGCAGTCTTGCATATGGAATTAGAAGAATGCAGGAGGCCATGAACCCCAAGGCTTGCAGAATTTGTCTTACAGATAGCAGGGTTTTTTGTGGCCACCTGTTTGAAGTAAGTTACCAAATAAATTTGCTTTTCTGGCGTAAGGTAAGCCATCTGGGCAGTTGTATTCAAGCTTGCACCCAGGAATGTAATTTTTTGAGAGGGTACCAGTTGTGATTCCTTTTCGTTTATGGTGTACCCTAGACAAGTTAGAACCCTTTTTACAAACGCCAGATGCTTTAGAAGAATGCCCTTGTTTTCTGCCTGAATTAGACAATCATCCAGGTATGGATATATTTGAATATTTCGTTGCCTGCAAAATGCAATTACTGCGGCCAGGCACTTTGTGAAGACCCTGGGCGCAGTAGATAAGCCAAAGGGCAATGCAGAGAACTGGTAATGCAGGTGACCTGCTTTGAAGCGGAGGTATCTTTTGCAAGATTCCCTGATTGGGATATGCAGGTAAGCCTCTTAAGTCTAGAGTCACCAACCAAGCATCTTTGCCTAGCATAGGAAGTAACTGTTGAATAGTCAGCATCTTGAATTTTGGAATGTCCAGAAATGTGTTTAGAGTAGATAAGTCCAGAATTGAACACCATGATTTGCCTTTTCTGGGTACCAGAAAAAGTCTTGAATAGAAACCTTGTCCCTTTTCCTCTTCTGGTACTGGTTGAACAGCCCCCATGTTCATGAGGGACAGTACTTGTTTCTGGGCCTCTGCCTACTGATTTGGGGGTAGGTCTGGCCATCCATTTGGGATTGTCAGCATGTGGAAATGAAATCTGTATCCCTGGGATACTATCGGAGCAAGAAAAAGTTTCCCCAATGGGGTACTTAGCTTTTAGTTGAAGACTTCGGTTCTGAAACTCAAAAACGAAAATTTCAGGAGTCGGCCGACCGGCACTTGTGAACTGCTTCTGCTTCGGGTACTGCGCTGCAAGAAAGACTGATGTAATGGCATCGGCTGCATGTTTTATACCCCCTGGCGACCTGACGTCATGGAAGAAGGGGCAGCAACCGACGCAGGACCCAAGACTTTGTTAATCAGGCCGACTGAGGGCAACCTGCCAGCAGATTACCCTGACATCATGGAAGAAGGGACAGCAACCGACGCAGGACCCAAGACTTTGTTAATCAGGCTGACTGAGGGCAACCTGCCAGCATATTACCCAAATGTAATGACTGCAACAGTGAAACATGAAGAACATCAAGAGAATCCCAGATTTACACAGGATTATGACAAAAGTCAGGCGCTCCAAAACTGAGGCAGTAAATGGTACTCCCTCCATCCAGATGAAGAACATTTTCCACAACCTAGCAGAATAAGTACAATGAATGAGGAAGTTTTTTCACAGATTTTGTCACCTTTAGAACATAAGGATCTAAACCAGAATTCATGCCCTGAGCTTGAGACGGTTGCTGCCTCAATCAGAAAGGCTTCCTTGGCTTGCATCAGGAAAGTTTTCTGTTTTGCCAGAGAACTGAGAGCTTACAACTACAACTCTTAGCCACATAAGCATTATGAAAGCAAAATCTGATAGTTCCTCTCTTTGTTAACAGCCATGAAATCAAAAGGCAAGGTGGAAAGGAATATAGGACGCTCTATTTTGATGGGATAAAGAACACATCTGCAGTCAACTCCCTCTTGCTCTTCTGGTCTGAGCAGAATAGGGTGGGGGCATTGTGGTGAATTGGTCACTTTCCATGGTGACCAATTCCTGGAAGACTCTATCCAGAAATGACTTCTGAATCTTCATTTCAGATTATGACTAGAGAAACAACTCAAAGAGACAGCTAGCACCCACCCTCTCCCTTCTCCTGGGATGTGAACAGACATACAGTGGATATAAAAAGTGTACACACCCCTGTTAAAATGCCAGGTTTTTCTGATAAAAAAAAATGAGACCACAATAAATCATGTCAAAACATTTCCCACCTTTAATGTGACCTGCAACCTGTACAATTCAATTGAAAAACAAACAAATCTGTTGGGGGAAAAAAATATAAAAAATAAAAAAAACATACAATAAGCTGGTTGCATAAGTGTGAACACTCTTAAAATAATCCTTTGTTGAAGCACCTTTTGATTTAATTAAAGCATTCAGGTTACTTTCAGAGCATGTTAAATGCCAACTTGGAACCTCTTTGCTCATTAGTAATTTGTTAAAACTTGCCTGAAACTATGATACTGTTTGTAATTAGATTATTGCATGGACTGGTGTTTTTCAATTTCCATGACACTCCCAAAAAAACTTTTTCATAAGTGTGCCTGTGGGTTGGTACCAGATTCTGCTTAAAAATTAGCATGTGCAGTGCCTTTTTTATCTGGGACAGAACCATTACATTTACAACTGTGAGTACTACATTACATTTCATAACAAAAACTCTTTTGACAGGATTAAAATTTATAAATTTTCCCCAAACCTAGAAAGTGGTGGTGTTAACACAAAGGTCATTTGCCCCTACCAAGGATGATCCATGCAAGTGGTCATAAACAAAAAACATTGCCTGAGAAAGACTACAGTCACTGGAAAACAAGCAAACCAAAGAAACTAGGGTGAGAGAACAACCAGGTAGAGGCAGTGATGACCCTGACAGTCCCACTAAATCCTGAGAGTAATGGCTGTGGCAAGGCTTTATAATATCAGCCACAAATTCCATGGTCTGTTTCAACTGCAACTTCACCTCTCCTGTTCCTTTTGAAACAAACAGTGGGATTTCATCCTGTAAGATTAGACATGGCTCTGGCAAAGAGATTGAGACTTTCAGCCCAAATACCAATTTCCGGGCATTAGTGATGGATGTTTTTCCTTTGTAAATTTCTGTTGTGTCATCTGAAGGGTTTCATCAGGAAATTCTGAACATTTTGGTGAAGGAGGCTGCTTTAATTCCACTAATATCACGACAAGAAAATGTGAAAGCTACTAAATAAAATATATAACTATTATCAAAATATAGCACTTTATTATATGTATAGTAAAATAACATGATGAAGAGAAATTCACTTTAAAGTGATACACGAAATGCAGAAATTAATTTATCAGTAGCTATGTATATATTTACATGTGGGACAAAATGTACAGAAAATAAGGAAAAGGTGAAATAAGGAAAGACATGAAGAAGCATGGGTAACAAAGGAGCCTATAGGACAGAAGGATGAGGAGAATAAATTAATGGGAGAGATGTTTATTATGAAGAAGGAACAGAGATCGAACAGAATGGCAAAACTGGGAACAAGGTGTAGAGCAACTTGCAACTGGGTTGGGGGTTGGCATAATAGTTAAGGTGTTTATCTCACAGACAAGATGGTACAGGGTTTAATTCTCACTGAAATAAACTGGCTAGGCTTAAAATGGCCCACAAAGGCAGAAAGCCTAGTACTTACATACAAGCCTATGAAATGAAGAGTTAGCAAATACAACACAGTAACAGAGTAGACTAGAAAGAAGATAAGGGGGCGTAAGTATGGAATGCAAGGAGGACAGAGAACTAGGGGAATATAAAGTTTGTGAAGGGACAGAGGTTACTAAAAGTAGGGAAAAAAAGATGTAGCCCAGACATTAGTGAACTCAAGCTAGTGTACAATTACTCCCTTTCAGATCTGGGAAAGATTTATACAGCACCATTTGAAAACTTACAACTTCACATGAAAGAGGTTCCAGCACTCCTCTGCAGTTGTTTAGAATGCATTACTTTCATGATGCCAAATGGAAAGAAATTCTAAAATTTAACCACATGTACAATGAAAAGCAAATCATTTTGGTGGTTTGCCAATTTACAGGTTTTTAACTAACTGCAAGCACTGCAACCTGAGGTTTCTCATGGGTAATTATTACTGGAACAAAGTCTAAATATCTGTGCTTTAAGTAGACTGCTACAGAATGCTGCAGGCCACTTACCTACAAAAAGGTCAGCTGACTGGTTAGAGCAGTCCAGCCATCCTTTTTGTGCCTACCATGTTATAGCATTGCTCAATTTTACAGAAATGAGAGCTTCGAGGATTAGTAAATAAGGTGGGGTACCATATAAGAAGTTGGAAAAAGAAAAGAACATGCTACAGTTATGAGTGCATGCTCGGGGATGACTGAAATCTGCAGAGGTCAATCAGATCCTCAGGGGATTTAAAGCCCAATATAGCAGATGAAGACACCATACTGCCCACCCTTTCCAAAGTCTTAGACTTCCTACCACACAGTAAGTTGGACAGGTGTATGAGTTCTGGGATCTATGCTGGACTGCAAAGATAACAGAAGGCTTACTCTAAGAAGTTTACAGAGAAGTTTACTCCACTCAGCTGAGACATCTGCTTATAGGGGCAGACAGAATGACATTCAAATGCTTCCAGTGAAGGTGAGGCTTGTACTTTTACTAGGGTATTAAATTACTTCAAGGTGGGTTTCACTGACTTCTGCTCCACTTAACCAACCATGGCCTTTTTACTGTGTCCCAGCATCAGCCTGGACTACAAGGGACACTTCTGCCAATCCCTGCACTAGGTAATTTCAATCACTGACAACTTGGGAGATGTAACAAAACTGGAGCTTCTAATTCCTACCTCTTCAGTTAGAGAGGATCAAATGCTAGACTTGTGGCAGGGTTGCACAACATGCTGTTCAGTCACATTAAAAAAATCAATTCCACTGTCGGACTTGTTTTCATACTTGGTTGCTACATATACACTGATAGCTTGTAATTTCTAAGCATCAAACGCAAGGAGATGTCCATGAAAACATCAGTATGGTAAACCTAACTGTGCAAGCAACAGAAAAGAACTGGGATGCAGATGCTGACCATGCTCTCCTAACTCTGGGGAATCCTGCAGCTCCCACACATGGGATCTGAAAAAAAAAAAAACAAATATCAAAGGGCTCTGGCTGACTTTGCAAATGACTGCAACCTAGGACGAATCACTGAATCCCCACATGACTTTGCTATCCTACAGAAAGTTTTGTCCCAAATAAATAACTGGTGCCAGAATTATGGACTGAAACAAATGCCAAATAAAGTATTGTATTATTGTATCCTTTGTGAAGTCATCAATACAGGGGACTTCCTTTAACAATATAACCCTGAGAGTTGACTCACTTGTTTGGGATTTGGGAATTTACGTGGAGAGTGACCTAAGTTTTGACCAACGTGTCCACTTATATATTGCACAGCTTATAAACAAAGGGATTGTGTCTAGAACTTGGGATGTCCCCGTCCCCCTTTACTCAGCCCTCAAAAGTTGATCACATTTTCTGGAATACTTTGTCCTTCAAATGTAGGCCCATAACAGTCTACAAAGACTGATTGTATACAAAATCCTCTCAGTAGAATTATGCAAGTGTGATCAATATTTAAAGCGATATCTGATATTACCTTACACTTAAAATACGGAATACTGAAATGTGAAACTATCTTCATAAAACACTTTCAAAATCCATCAGTATTTGAAGTTCAGAGAATCATTGGCTGTAGTGAAACAATAGCAAAAATGTTTACTTCTTCAAAAAATTTAAAGGAGCTAAATAAACAGAATCAAAGGATGTTTAGTATAAAGACTCAACAAAAGAAGTTAGTATTTACCATAATGTTCCATCTGAGTTGTTGCTCCCTCCTGGCTGCATTTCCCGCATCTGATCCGAGCTCCTCCCCTACCCATAATGCCAGTCTTCCTCATCCCTTCAGATCGAGTTTGCTAGCATCCCAAATCTGATCCAAGGTCTTACTTCATAACCATAGATCTAGTGGTATGAGGAAAAAATAACTGATGAATGCCAAGGTGGTAACTGCACCTCTTCTACCCATACCACCATGCAGCCACAAAAGGCAGGGGGAAGGAGGGCGGGATGGTTGAAGACAAATGGAGAAACAACTCAGATGGAATGTTATGGTGAGTATATAACTTCTTTATCTGAAGTTACTGTCTTCATTTGCTCTTCAACCTGTGGGACAGTCCCCAGCTACACCTGGGAGGCCCTCATGGAAGGATGTTCCAGATCAGGGCGAAGCCAAAGGATGCCCTGTTCCCGGATAAAATGACCAACTTGTAATGCGAGATGAAAGTATGTGAAGAAGCCCAAGTAGCCGCAGAACAAATATCATCCAGAGAAACTCTGGACCAGAAGGCAGCTGAAGAAGCCATAGATCTAGTGGAATGCACCTTAACATGACCTGGCGGGGTTAAACCTCTAGCTGAATATGCCAGGGAAATGCACTGGGAAATCCAATGGGCAATTGTGACTTCCAACACTGGTTTCCCTAAAAAGTGCTTAGAGTAGGAACTAAAAAGTTGGCCAGACTTATGAAATGATTTAGTCCTATGCAGGTAAAAATGTAACTATCTGCGTACATCCAACAAGTGGAGTTTGTATTCTCCCTGATTTTGAAAATTTGATATGAAAACTGGGAGATTAATCTCTCGATTAATATTGGTTTCCGAAGCTACTTTAGGAAAAAAGGATGGATTAGTATGCAACACACTGTCTTTATGAAACACCAAATAGGAAGGCTTGACCGACAATGCTTGAAGCTCCGAAACCCTTTTGGCAGATGTAACAGCAACCAAGAAAGATGTTTTCCATGCCAGAAACTAAGTCCACTGAGGTTGCAGGCTCAAAGGGGGGGGGGGTGAAACCAAAGCCTGCAGAATTAACGCGAGATCCCAAGGGGCGCTGGGTCCTTAATTGGTGGCCGAAGTAAAAAGGTGCCTTTCAAAAAGGCTTTGCAAAGTTCAGAAAAAGCCAGAGAAGCCAAATTGTCGCCTACATGAAAATTAGATATAGCTGCCAGCTGGACCTTTACCGTAGAAAAACTGGCACCTTGATGAAAAATACTTGCCTATTATTCCAAAATCGCTGGTACTGGAGCCGCTAAGATGCCCAAATAGAAAAATGTTTCCACTTGCTGGAATAAACTTTCCTGGTAGAAGATTTATGAGCGGCAACCAAAATCTTTTTGACTGGTGAAGACAACACAGGAGTCCTGAATATCATGGGAACTGGAGCAGCCAAGTAGTGAGCTTCAGACAGACCAGGTCTGGATGGGGAATCCCTGAGGGATGAGAGATGAGATCTTGAATCAGATCTAACATCCAGGGTGGACACACAACATGAGACCACAGAGAGGGGAACCAGACTTGGCGAGGTTAGAATGGGGCAATGAGGATGACGGAGCTCCCTAGCCTGTGAGCTTTCTGAAGTAATTTTGGAATGAGGGGCAGGGGAGGATAAGTGTACAGAAGACCAGAGGGCCAAGCATGAATCAGAGCATCTCTGGTGACTTCCCCCTGAGGGGGGTTCAGAGTGAAAAACTCACTGCACTTCATGATGGACGAAGAGGGGAAGAGATTGCAGCAAGGCTGACCCCACTTTCGAAAAATCTGCTCTGCTACTGAGGGATTCAGAGACCACTCATGTCGTAAGGCATCAGAAAAGACCTGCTTGGCCTGTCCGCTAGAATGTTGGACCTCCCTGGAATGTGCGTTGCCACCAGAAAATGGCCGGTGGAGATCACCCATTCGCACACTCGCATAGCTTCATGACCCCCTCTGCTTGTTGATGTACCAGACCACCAACATATTGTCTGTCTGGATGGCAATCATCCCCTAGGGGAAGATGGGCATGGAGAGCTTGCAATGCTAGGAGCACTGCCCTCATATCCAGGACACTGATATGTAATAGAGTCTCACCAGGGGACCCTGTGCCTTGGACTGTCCTTCCCACACAGTGCCCCCTCCCAGTAGGGAGGCGTCTGGGTCACTGTGGCCAAAGAGGTAGGTAGAAGAAAGGGGCGACCCCGAAGATGATCTGGGGAACAAATCCACCACCCCGAAGAAGATCAGGGGAACAAATCCACCACAGAAGAGAGTCCCTGCACACCCGAGATACTCGAATGGGGTGAGACAACGGGAGATCTAGCCAGGACCATTGGACTGCAAGAGTCCATTGCAGAACCGCATGTGAAACTGGGTCATTGGTAAGAGAGTAATAGTGGCCGCCATGGACCCTAATGCCCATAAAACCAATTCTGCCATTGGTGATAGAACTTGAAGGATACAGAGAACATGTAGTTTGAGAGAATGGATTCTCTGAGGTTAGAAAAACCTTGGTTTGAATCATGTCCAATCAAGCTCCAATGAAATCTAGTACCTGGACCTGAGCTAGTAATGACTTGTTGAGAGTGATGGTTATATGCCCAATGGGGCTAAATGAAGCATGGAATACCTGGCTTGACTGAGTTGATGCCTGGAGGGGGCAGCAAGGAGCCAATCGTCCAGGTAGAGGAAAACCTGGAATCCCTGTAGTCTCAGGTGAGCTGCTAAAACAGCCATCACTTTGGTGAACACCCTGGGGGCAGTGGCGAGACCAAAGGGGAAGGTTTTGAACTGGTAATGACTGGCCCCCAGCCAGAAGCGGAGAAACCTGAGAGCGCTCCTGTCCATCTTGATGTAGTAATATGCATCCTGAAGGTTGACCAAGCACATCCAATCATTCCCCTGCAGAAAGGGCAGGATAGATTGAAGAGTGACTATCTGGAATTTTGTCTTGACAACTGACAGACTTAAGAAGGAGAGATCCAGAATGGGTCTTAAGTCCCCCATCTTCGTTGGCACCAAACAAAATCTAGAATAAATGCCTAATCCAGACTGGTCTGGGGGGATGAGTTGGATGACTCACTTTTCCAGCAGCTTTGTGATTTCCAGTGCTGCCTCCTCCCTTTGCATGGGAGGAACATCTGGAAGGTGTATGGGCAGAAAGGGTGGTTGATTGAATGGGATTAAACAGGATTTGGATATAATCTGCAACACCTAACGATCATTTGTGATGGACTCCCAGGCCGTTGGGTGTAGCGAGAGGCATCCCCCGACTTCTTCTAGAGCCAAGCAGCCGGGTAACCCTTCAGGGTTGCTGCGCGGGTCTGTCCGAGAAAGGCTCTTGAGACCCTTGATTCCTCGGACCCCCCCCCCACCTTGGAGGCAGTGTCTATCAAATCCCCTTCTGCCTCTGGGAGATGAGGAGTCCTGTGTGTCCTGGGAATAACTCAGATTTCCAGAACCACATATTCTTGCCCCCACCCCAGATTCCTTGAAAAGGTTCATTGAGGGGCCGAAAAGTAGATCCCGATGGCAGAGTCTTCCCATCCTTCTCACTCTGTACTAAGGTATCGCGTACCGTCTTTCCAAACAGGGTGGAACTCTCTTACGAGGCATTAGTAAAAGAAGCCTTGAAGGGCTCCGAGAAGGTACAAGGCCAGAGCCAGGCATTACGCCTGATGGCGACACCTGTTCCGGCAGCTATAGTGGTGCCCACGGTAGCATGCGAGAGGAGACATATAGAGGTGTTAGCAATGGACTTAAGGGTGGCCATTCGAGAGGAGAAAACTTTCTTGTCCTCTGCTGACATGGATCCAGTAGTAGACTCAGTGACCTCTTCAATCAAATCTCACTGAAGTCTAATGATGTGGGCCAGGTAATTCAGAGCACACACCAAAAATGTTGCTGAAGTGTACACCCGCTTCCCAAAACAGTCCATGATCTTGGACTCATGGTCCAGAGGATGAACCGTGGAGCTCTCATGCATGAGCTCCTCCTTATTGGCCACTGCCACCACCATGGCATCAAGGGGGGGGGGGGGGGTGCCCTGGTCTGATGATTCATATCAAACGACGCACTAAGTATCTTGTCCTGGCGTTTGGGGATTGGCTCCACTGTGTCCACCTCCTTCCACGCCAGAGATGAAAGCAGGTCCACCAATGGATCTGCAAAAATGGACACCCAGGAAGTAGAGGGTCATGTGCCAAACACTTCCAGGAACACTGATTCATCCGGGTTAGCTTTCTGGACAGACCCCCCCCCCCTGCTGCCAAAGGAGCCATTCTCAAGGGAGGTGACTGGGGGGGAACCTACCCCTTCATCTAAATCAGCATCTTCCATGAGAGACTCCGGAGAGGACTTTAAGTGTCTTCTTTTGCACAAAGGTTTTGAAGCACCTCCTCAGTGGGGGGTCTCTGGGGAGGACTCAACAACGTCTTGCTGCTCTCATGCAGGAACTCCCTGGGATGAAGAAGTGGAAGGTTGTCACTGATGTAGCAGGATGGCTGGATCTGCACCAGAAACAGAGGGAGCCAGGATGGACTCCTAAGATGAGATCATCAAGGGCCTCGATGGGATTGAGAGAACCCTCTTCACCATGTCGAAGGCAGAGGGGGAGCAAACCGTCTGAGGGGGGTTAAGGATGAATTTGCGACACTCTGGATCAATGGGGGGTGTCAGAACCGAACCTCCAGGTACCGAGACACCAAGCAGAAGGCTCTGCTCCCAAAATCTCAGAGCCGATACCATCCAGATGTGGCACCGAGGCTAAGCCTCTGAGAGCCAGACTCAGCTGAACTTGTTAGCTATGACCTGCTCAAGGTAATGGCCGGCATTGAGGTACAAGGTACCATCGGTGCCGACCCCTCAACGTCAAAGGTCCTCAGATCCGTGAGCTCCAAAACCGGGGGTCAGATCGGAGAAGAAGTAATTGGTAGGAATGTGAACTACATGCCCCCCGCTCCAGAGGGAAAGCGGGCATGCAAGACTCTCATTTGTATCTGGGTGTGGATAATCTCCACATAATCCTGTCCATTTCCGCTTTGGTAAGGCTGCGGGTGGATGGGGACAAGCAGGCCATGGAGATGGTGAATGGGTCTGAAGCTCCTCCTGCTCCAGGGAGAAACAAGGGGAATGGAGCTAGGGAGACTCAGGTCTTAGAGCTGAGCAGACCAGCAGAGGACAAGTGATCGGGGGACCGCTTCCTTGGCTTGTCCTTGGGTTTTTGCTTGTCTCTGTCCCCGGACCTCTTGGCAGGAGTTTGAGTTCCAGAGGCCGAGGCGGAGACCAAACTAGAAGTCGGGGTTGAGGAGACCAAGGCCCCGGTGCTTGGAGGGGGAAACAGGCTCTTCAGAATTAACTTGTTCCTCTTGTCCATCCATGCGTGGGAATTGAAGACGGTGCACATGGAACAGGAGGAATCTAAATGGGCAGCCCCTAAGCGCACAATGCACAGAGTGTGGCCATCCAATGGGGAGAGCTTACGGCTACACTCCGTGCACTTATGGAACTCTTGTTCGGGGATCTCAAACATGCCTAACAACAACAGAGGGCCCACCAGAGAACACGGTCAGACACACACACACACAGACACGCGCACACGACAGAAGTTTTTTTTCTTACCGATGCCAGAGCACAAGAGGGGGAAGATAGAAAGGAAAATTAAGAGAAAGAAGGTAGGAAAAAAAACACAAAACTCAACTTACTTACCCAAACTGAAGCTCAGAGCAGCAGATCATGATGCTTATGCTAGTGCAGCAAACGAGATCTGAAGAGAGGAGGAAGACAGGGGCATTATTGGTAGGACAGGAGTTTGGAGCTTGGATCAGACGCTGGAAATGTGGCCAAGTCGGATCCGGTCAGACCAGAGTACCCACAGGTTGAAGAGCAAATGACAACAACTTCAGATCAAACTTTAGATCCAAAGGAGGAATTCAATTTTATATTAAAAATTTCAGATAAAGAACTTTCAAAGGCTAGCTGTGCCACAGGTTAAAAGACAGTAGAGAATCTCATGGAAGAAAAGCAGTTACAGTAGAACAGCAAAACTTCACTGAAAAGTAAAAATTGCTAAAACATTAAAACAAATAATCCACGACCACCTCCAACTCTGCCTCAAATGAAAAAAATCTTTAAAATGAGATGAAAATGACAATCTCTTCCATGACGGGATAGAGACAGCAGTCATTTTTTTGCCTGGTTTAAAAATTAGCAATAGCAGTGGAAAGTACTAAACTTATCTCCAGACCTCGAGAAAGAGAGACTGCAAGGTCAAACTGAAAACTTTCCCTTCCTGATGAGAGGCAAGACACTCCCAGATACGTAAATGAAGAAAATGGGAAGTAAACTCGCAAACTATGACTGCCTCAGACAGACTGGAACTATAAATATCATTCAGGTTTTCTTTCTCATGTTCTCATTTTTCAACAGAACTCTGAACAATGTGGATAGGAAGGTATGTACAAATGAGATCCCAACTCCATACTCCTGTAAAGCATCCAGTATCTTCATCAGAAAAGAGGAGAGCTAAACATTATGAAGACAGGCAAACACATCTATAGAAAGCATTCTTTACATGTTCACTAGCTGAATAAAGCCTTGACAGTTTAGCTGTCTTTTGAGATGCTGGTGAATCCTGGAGCCGAGAGAGTCTGCCAAGATATTGGATCTCCATGTAGATAAACTGGCATGAGATCTAGGCATTTAATGCATTAAGCAAATTTCCCAATTATTCATTAACAGCAGACATCACATGTTTTGCAATATCTCAAATGGTACATGTTAACAAAAAATGCAAAATATGAAAACAGTTCTTTAGACGGTGGGCTACACACTAATCAAAAATCTGTCTGGCGGCATTCATTTTTTATTAAAAGTTTAAGAAAATGGTACTTTTTATGGTCAAACAAGGTTTTTTTTGTAGCCATTCAAGACAGACCAAATATGTCAGGGAGTGAACTGTTTGCTGTTTGAGAGCTTTCCAGTGATATATATGACAATAGTGGGTAGCACACTGCTGTTCTCCACTACTACATAACCACTGCAAACAATGCACATCAGTTAACTGCAATATTCCTGACTGCTGGAAGGCTAGATCACAAGGCCTAAAGCTCTCAATCAGAAGTAAAATCTTTTCAGTTGAATGAGAAAAGCAACTTTTTGCATTTTGTTTTCAGATGAAGCAATTCTGAAAACATTTAATGCGCTCAGTGGCAACTGAAAGCAGCAAACTCAGTATGGCTATTAAGTTACAGTGAAACAATTCACTAGCATAAGTCTTATCTTCTACATCTATAGATTAAGAAGAAAATGGAGTAGGGTACTAGAATCACCTTTTTGAGAAAAAAAAAATCATTTTTCTAATAAAGACGTCAACAACCTTATGACTAAACTAAAAAGGAAATGGAGATTAATTTGAGAGCTTTTATTACTACTTCTGCAAATAAATATTCTTGAGAGTTCACACAGACAAAAGGTACTGGATGTTGTCATTAATTACAACATAATGAAGAAAGTAGATGTTCAAATTCCTCACTGCTTCACAAGATTTTTGGCTACATAGGTTATAACCTGCTTAGGATTAAACAGCTGCCCAGCTTCACAAAGTTCATACTCTCCCTCACACCTTCACTCTGACTGCTGATTAGACAGCTCAGAAAAGGGAAATCAGGAGTCAGAGTGATGACATCCTCAGGACTTTCTTCTCCATATAGAGAGAAGAGTGTACTCGTCCTGAGCCTCTACAAGTTATAAACAGTAACAAATAACTTCATATCCCAACTAACTACATACAAGAAGTAGGGGATGGTGGGTGGGTGCCAGTGAGGACTTATCTACCAGAAATGAAACTTCAAGGAAGACTTAACATTTATTCACTCTTATTGCTGATTTCCCTCCACTGAGCTGTCTAATCAGCAGTCAGGGTGAAGGTGTGACAGCCAGTCAGAATTTTGTGAAGCTAGACTGTTGCTTTACCCTAGGAGGATGCAGCCTATATAGTCTAAAGGCTACTGCAGCTGTGAGAATGATCAATATCCAAATTACATTTTGAAATACTAATGACTTCCATTAGATGTGTCATCATCTTCACTACTTTTATTCACAGGCATGTTGCCCTTTCCAGATTTTGTAACAAATAAAAAAATTGAACACACATGTATAAGAGCTAACATGTATGCCACCACAAGACAGACATGTGATCAGGCTGACAAGCTAATAGCACTGAAAAGAAAATCTTAACTGCTACATATTCAATCTGCTAAAATTTTAAAACCATTTAAGAAATCCCTAAAACTGTTTCACTTGTTAAAAAGCAGTATTAACACTTAGGAGGATGCTAAGAAAACATCACATGATGAAACAGCAAAGGTGATCTTGACAGTTTAAATAACCAAGGTTGCTTAGGAAGAATAAATGACTGGTATTTAACCACTACACTACTACAAACCAGAAAATCTAACTCATCACAGCTGTAGTTTCATGTATTCAGTAAAGTGAAACAACTATCAACTCACTCTACTTAGCCATTACCTGGAAAATGAAATGCAAGACTAATCCCAAAATTTTAGATGGAAATAATAAACAGCAGCAAAGCATTTGTTCCCTTCTCAAAGACAACATACTACTTTAACTACTGTCAGTTGTTGCTTGATTTTGCATCTTACTGATCCCTACTACCTTCTGGCCACCCAAATGAGAACAAGCAGCACAGAAATAAAATGCTGCCTGGAATGCTAAAGCCTGTAGGAGCAGGAAGGTAAAAACCCAAAAGTGAGGAATTATCAAAATCTTCCCAAAATTAATGTAATACTATGCTGCTGAATGTATAAAGTGTAACACTTGAAGAATGCGACAACTGTAGCAGCTGTTGAAAAATGTTTTCTTATAAAATTCTAACATTTCTACAGTATGGCAGTACAGTACACTAACATTTATGTCTTACTTTGTACTGTTGCATTCTGTCTTTCAATGACCACTGTAGATCAACAAGGAATTCTAATCAGAAGCACATTTAGCAAGTCTTCTATAAAAAAGACGTATACCTATACATGAGCTGTCCTCTACTTTAGTTTTGCAGCTGTCATCCTTCATTCTGGTGGGCTGTGAGTTTCCAGAAGTTGTGGAATCAGGGTCTGTACCATATAGGACAAGGATTAATTGCATCAGTGTACCTGTAAAATCAGAGACCATAAAAGACCACACTTAAAATCAAAATAAAACAAAGAAATAAGTTAATTCCCCTTTAACTTCAAGGAAAGGCGAACATTCACTAAATAATGCTAATGAACACAGGAAAATAAAAGCATTTGCAGTAAACATATTTTCTACCAATAAAAACTGGAAACCTACTATTAAATATATGATATTTCTAAACCATTTCATTTTTTTTACTTCGATGGAGTATCTCCATATTCTACATATTATTATTATTTTGGTTAAAGCAGTGGACTTCCAGACTGTTTTGTTGTACCTCAATGAAGGTGATTGATCTGCTAAATGCTTCACTTTAACAGAATCCGACTGATAACTGCGAGCCAAGGAACTTGTAAATGAAATAGAAATTTATTCTTATCGAATGAAGCGCTTTTCTTTGGCACAAATGTGTCAACTTCTTCAGATTCAAAACAGTTTTGTGAAATACACACACCACTTAAAACAACTTACTCTTATCATGTGATCAGCATCAGCTGGTGCTGCTGTTCTAAAGCCTGCTCATATTTAAAGTGGTATTACATATAAAAAGCAGTGATAAAACACATTGTGCACACTTGTACAACATTCAACAGACTAATAAAACCTAATCTAAATTAAGCAGATTAACTACGCATAGCAGCCAATATCGGCTGCTTAATGATAAAAAAATCAATTAATGTTACAGTTAAACAAGTTAAACTTATGGCAGTCCTAATTGAATAACAATCCTAAGTAGTCAATAATTGTCTACCAACAACTCAAACAGGATTGGTTCTGTACTGTCGGTTAACTCAATTTTACAATACAAGTATAAGTGTTAAAATACAATAATAACCAGTATATTTGTACAAATTGTACCTAAAAAATGCTGGCAAACAACTGTCCCAAGAAGTCAGAAATTGACCATTGGTCAAGGTCATTTTACTAAAAGTACAAATGTTTAAGGTTTGTAAGAGATTTACGGTTTATAAAAAACTATTAAAGGCTTCTATAAGAAACTCATTTTAAAATGAATGACAGTTTTATTTGGAATCCAAATGAATACTTAAGAATATCCAACTCTTCATATGTCAAATAAACTAGAGGAGTATTAACATTATGGAAGAACAGCATTATCTCTCCTCAAATTATCTATAATTATGAAGATAAAGAAGGTCTTCTATCAATTATAATAATAAAATATAGTAATAGGATTTGGACATTAGTTAATGCTTACTGGTTTCCTGGTATTGGAGTAAGAACAATAAAAAAACACTTAGAACTTATAATTAAACATTCTAAGGGTAGCCTGATCCTAGGAGGGGACTTTAACTGTTTATTCAATGATTCAGAAACTTCTAATAAAAAAATATTTTCGTATTACCTCTATAGGGAAGAATTAAAAAAAAATGGATAGATAATTTACAACTATTTGATTTATGTTATCCTAAAAATAATAACATTGGATTTTTCTCATTGTGATTTTAGATACAAGACTCGTACTAAGTTGATAAAATTTTTATATCTCAAGATCTAAAAAAAAAAAAAAAAAACTTTACAATAATCCCATGTCCTATATATGATCATAATGCACTCATTTTTCAACTCCAAACAGACTTAATTGTCTTACATTAAAAGAATTCCAGCCTATATTACCAAATTAAAACAGTTTAAACCTTGGTTAGATTCAGAAATAAAATATTTTGGATACAAATCTAAATAGTAAAGTAAACATAGTAATTATCTGGGATTCCTTGAAAGCTTATTTATATGGCAGAATTATTACATGGTTTAATAATAAAACAAAGGAATGGGAGTCTGAACTATCTAGCTTACAAAAACAAATCATATTAATTAACAATGATAGTACAAAAACTTTCTTAAACAAGAAAAAATAAACTGAATCTTTAAATAAAAAATATAATGATATCCTAACCCACAAAACTAACTTAGCTTTAGAAAAATTAAAATTAAATTCTTTATCGGTTTCTCCAAAGTACATGTGTAATCTAGCACTGAGAATTAAAAGACACTCTACTGAAAATAATATTGTGAGTGTGTTTCATGAAGGAAGAAACAATAAAAAAAGTTTCTGATATATGGGATGTCTTGGATGCCTTTAGATTTCACTTTTCAGAATACAAAAACAGAAAACATCAATAGAAAGTTTCATATAAGGATCTGGACCTTTCTAAAATAAAAAGCTTACCAAAAAACTTAATAGATGAAATTCAGAAAATAATTTCCTTAAAAGAAATTAATGAAAAAAATTAAAGTAAAAGCAATAAATCACCAGAAATAGATGGTATTATTAATGAGATTTATAGTCTTCTACCACACTTGGCTCTATCAGTTTTATATAAGGCTCTAAATGAGTCATACTTACAAGGTATACTTCCACCTTCATGGAACTATTCATTAATTACCCCTATACTAAAAGAAAATAAAAGATTCTCATTTGTGCAGTTCATATAGGCCAATTTCTCTGATTAATAATGATTACAAAATCCTAATGTCTATTTTAGTTAATAGAGTCAAGAAATCACTAACGCATCTTATCACTAAAGATCAAACGGGATTTATATACAAGACATACTCAAGATAATATACAAAGAATTATAACTACCATAGATATTTTAAATAGAGAAGACCAAGAAGCTCTCATAATTACCCTTGATACTGAGAAAGCATTTGACTCACTACATTGGGATTTTCTCTTTAAAATTCTTGAACTATATAAGTTTCCTATTCAATTTATTTCTTTTATAAAACATATTTACAATAATAATTTATCCTACATAAAATCAGGTCCACTTGCATCTGAATCTGTTGAAATAACTAACGGTACTAAATAAGGATGCCCAATGTCCCCAATCTTATTTGCTCTAGCAATAGAACCTTTCTCCTTGACAATCCAATCTAACCCTAAAATTAAAGGATTTAATATAATCAATTTGATTCTAAGATAATGTTATTTGCTGATGATATTCTACTTACTTTAAAAAAATTCAGAAGAGTCCTTACAAAAATTAGATCTGTTAGTTAAAAAAAAATATATTGTATTTCAGGATTAAAAATGAGTAGTTCTAAATCTAAACACATTTTAAATAATAAAAAAATAATGATAACATTAAATTGATTACAAATGAAATTACTGGGAAATAGGTCCTTTCTTTAAAATATGTAGGAGTTGAAATATGTGAAAAATCTTGATTTAACTTTAAATACTAATTATAATAACATTGTAAAGATATTAAAAGATCTTACAGAGAAATGGAATGATTTACATTTAAATTCTGAAGATAGATTACAATTAATTAAAATGATTTTGTTACCCAAAGTAAATTATATTGCTTTATCTATTCCTATACTACCCAATAAAAATACTTTAAAAGAAATAAATAAAATTATTTTAAAATTCTTATGGCACCCCAAAAAAAGCAGAATAGCTTTATCAAATCATATTAGACTATGGGAGCTATCAGGAATACATTTCCCATATATAGAATCATATATTAAAGCTTCTAATTTCAAAATAATTTTAAATTGGATTAATCCAAACTACTCTTCAACTTGGAAATCTCTACAGGCAGTCATTATACTACATGAAAATAAATTAATAAAAAAATTACAATTTAATGATCTAAGTAATAAGCTTTGGTATGCACTTTGTATTAATTTACAATATAATACTACTAAATTCACTAACCTAAATTATATAAACTCTATAATACTTTCAGAAGTTTTGTTAACAGTAATATTGATATTAAATTGTGGATACAGTTACTATTTCCTTTCAAAATTACAAAAAAACTTCTTCAATTATATTAGTATGGATATTCTTAGTAATTGGGAAGGGAAAATGTACTTGGTATCATTGCACAACAAATTTAGTTACCCTAGATGCACATAATTTAATTAAAACTTTTAATTTACTGAAATCAGATTGGTTAGCTCTTAATAGCTTAATTCCATTCACTCAAGATTTATGCAGAACAATAGAAATGTCTTCTTTTAATTCTTTGCCCAAATTTATAACTCTTATACATGGAACATTACAAGGAGAATGCACTTGGAAAATTTTAACCTCAAAACTTTATAAAGTTATTATTAATTACAAATCTACTCCTAATCAGACATTTTGGGATTTTATTACTAAGGATATTACGTTGTCTCTAGCATCTGAAAATAAAGCTAATCTTTTTCTTTCTATTAAATTAACTTCTAATTTGCAGGTCTGGAAGATTTTTTCTTGGAAATTTTTATATAGAGCCTTTTACACTCCTAATAAAATTGCTAAATTTAATCTCTCTAAGGAAGTAAACTGGAGATGTTCAATAGTTTGTAAAGCTGATTGGTCTCATTTTTTACTAACGCTCTCACACAAGGAAATTTTGGGAAGATATTGCTAAATTTCCTCAAGCTATTTTCAGTGATTCTTTTATGTTATCAAAATCTTTAATTTTTTTAATGTAAATGATTCTATTATATTGAATAATAACAATAAATATCTTCTTTGGTCAATATTGTCAGTTGCCAGAAAACGTATTACGAGAAAATGGAAATCACCTTCCATTTCAACTTTTGAAGACTTCACGACTTTGTTGGATAAAGTAGCATCAACGGAAATACAAGCTAAAGAATTAAGAATTTTTCCCAAAAAATGGACTAATAATCCCTGGAAGAATGTCTTATCTTTTAAGACAATAAATTCAGATGTACTTTCAATCAACTAATTAATTTGGAAGTCTGGATTGTTGAATCTTGTATGTCCTTCTTTATATGTGTATATAATTTGCTATTCTCTAATGTATCGCTTGACGCCTTTATAAATGTTGTATATAGTTTACCATATTTTGTTTTTCAAATTGTAAATGTAAATTTATTTATTTTTTCTTCTTTTTATTGGAAAACAAATAAAAAATCTTTGAACAAACAAAAACACAGCAATATTTATCCCATAAGGAAGAATGGCAACAAGCAAAATCAAATGTATATATAGGTGATTTTTGTAAGCAACTGAAATAAATGATCTTTCTGTAAGGGGACTCTGTTCAAAATCCTTCAACTTTTTTGTTTATTTTTTGAAGCTACATTGCTTATCTTTGAAAATACAGGAACATCAAACAAAATTATTCTGATTCCTGGCATATACATCATGGAAGACAATTCTTAAGAGAAATCTCTTGAGGTGATAAAATAACTGATTACAATGGCAATAACTTCTACATTTTTCTAATGGAAAATTGATTTTGCTCATTTTGCCAATTAAATGTATATTAATATTTCAAATAATATGTTGGAAATAACACAAGTTCTCAGAATGCCTAAACAAGGCTTTGTAATAAAGTAGTTACACCAATAACTGATAAAGCCTGGTTTGATAAAGGTCTAGAATGTAAAAATGTTAAAGATTTCTTATTTTAAGTAATGTACAAGCTCTAGCTATTAAACCACTCATATATATATATATATATATATATATATATATATATATATATATATATAAAACTTTTTAGGCCTTCATTATTTTTCAATATTACCAACATACTATATGCTAATGTGTTAGGAAATGTATTAGTAATATGCTTAGTGCATTCGAGGTTTAAAAAGGGTTAACACATTTATTCTATTTCACACTGCATAAATCTGTACGAACTGCAGAAGCATTCCAATCTTGTAATGTCATGAAATATGCGCAGTTATGATCTTTGCTTATGCTTTGGAAATTTACAGGGAAGCATTCAATTTCTGCTAGTGTCAGGGAAATAATAATAGATGTATCACTTCTACTAATGTCATGAGATTTAAAAAATGAGTTATTGATTTTCCGCTTATGCTATGAGAAAATACACAGCTGCAGAAGCTATTGATAATGAAGACAAAGGCTGTTTGAAAATATGAACTGCAATCAGCATTAACTTGTACCTAAGCTAGAAAAGTACCTTGAAATGTAACATATATATTAGAGCTGCACAATAGAAGCTTATAGTGGGCTAAAGAAAATACAGCCCTCAACAAGGTCAGGTTGTTTTTCTCAAATGTTTTTCATAAATCCAGTCATGTCAGCAGGAAATCCAAGTAACATTTTCTATGCAACATATAGTGAGTTTCAAATCTGAACATGTCAGCAGGAAATACGAGTAACATTTGCTGTAGAACAATACAGAAAGATGTGTCTAACTACGTCAACCATAGAAAGTAACATTTTAATAGAACAGTATAAGAGAAGCATACTGCCTGTTAGTAATTAGGCAAAATCCTGTATTTGCATGTTTTTTGTCTCCTTGCTGCAAGTAATAAAAGTGCCATACCTGAACCTTACGTGCATTGGTCTTTGAAGTTTTTTTCCTTTGACAGATTGGTCCTTCAGACTGGAAACCCTCACTTCGCCTCGGATTAGACGGGCTGAGTGGTTGAAACCGTACGGGGAAGAAACCAAATCGGTTCTTCTTATTTGAAAAGCCCTCCGACTAAATTGTCATGCAAAAGGGGCCAGCCACTTTCTGATCTGCGAATGAAGGACGGGTTTTTACAAACCAGGTGATCAATCACGAAGGCTCAGGTAAGGTGTCCGTTTTAGATCAGGGACTAGATTTGCATTGTTTTTGTCAAGACTGTATTTTACAAATCAGGGACAGAAAAGAGTACTGTCTTGTCATAGATCAGGGAAAACAGAATAGGTAGGCAGTCATTCTGAAGAGACTATAAGAAAATCCGTGGTACCACGTTAAAAATAAGAGAGGTTACGTAACGATCAAAAGGGTAGAACAAAATGGGTAATAATTGCACAAAAAGACCCCAGAATCCGCCATTAACCGAAGACGCAAAATACATGCAGTCGCAGCGAGCTGACAATATTAAATACTATTCAAAATGGGTTAATAAGTATGAATTTGACGGAAAATTAGAAAAATCCTCACTTGTCAAACAACTCAAAACCAATTCCAAAGGTCAGGTAAAAAAGCAACGCCAATTAGGAATTCCTCAGGCACACAGGTGGATTGAGGAAGTAAACTGTAGGGAACAAAAGAACAATCCAAAAGCAATGTTTTTAGATAAGGACAATAATTTAGTAATAGTGTCGGCCCCTCCGCCTCCCTTACCAGAATATGAAGCAAGTGAACAGGTTAGTCCACCCCCACAATATCCTGCTGTCACTGAAAATAGAGACATTACAAAAGCAAAACTGTTTATTAGAGATGCCATCGGGACCAGGTCTCAAACACGGGCAGGTACTCAAATGAAAGCATTGAGTTATATCAATTGGTTAAGAATTCACGATCTGTGAGTGAGGAAGAAATATGCCCACTCATAGAAGTACCTAATCCTCAGGCAGGACAAGACGGTCAGGACCCAACTATTCTAGTGTATAGACCCTGGACTCTGGAAGATATCCGGAAAGCCACTGAGGGAATTCCCCATCCAAAAGTTAATTTTAGAAAGTTCTCGGAAGATTTACAAGGAATGAGGCTAAGTTATAATTTAAACGGAGAAGAGGTAGAAAAAGTAGTTAGACAAATTGTGGGGCCAGATTGGCACATGATTAGTGGCAACTGGAATCCCCGTGACGCTGCACATAGACCCCTCCCACATAGCAGCGCAGAACTAGACAACAGAATAAAAAGGTCTTACAGACTGCATCTCTGAGAAATGGAAGCCTAGGGCAGACTGGACTTGCATTAATCAATGCATCCAACAAGAAGGTGAAACTGTTGACCGATATTATGCCAGATTATTAGAATGTTTTAATAACCACTGTGGAATGCAGGTTCCTGAAGATCAAACACAAGATTCCCCATATGAACAGCAGTTAAAGAATGCATTTTTAAAAGGCAGTATTGCACCCATAAGCAGTTTTATTACAAAACACATGGTAGATCATCGTACAAGCAGGTTACAGTCATTACTTGAACATGCTAGGCATGCCGAAAGGTATTTTAATAGCAAAAAGAAAAAGAAAGCTCAGGTACTTTCGGTAGAAGAGGGAGCAGATGTTTATGTAGTACAGTCCAGGAAAAATGGCAAGAAAAATGCCCAGGGAAACAAACAATCTGATCAGCGATCAGAGGACTTTGAAGGGCGATAGAAAAGGGGAGAATGTTTTAAATGCGGTAAAAAGGGACACTTGGCAAGGGATTGCAAGAAAAACAAGAAGGCAACCACGAAAGACAAGGAGGGTGAGGACTGACTATATGATAGTCAGGAATCGCTAGAAGGGGATAACGGAGAAAGGACAAATGAGAATGTGATAGGAGTAGAGGAAGTGCAGGAAGTTATGTACAGTGAAGAAAATGAAATATTAGATCTAGCTTTATTGAGCCTGGAGCTCTATTTAGCGGACACAAAACCAGAAGTTACACTCTTGGTAGACGTGAGGGAAGTCAAATTCTTGTGCGACTCAGGGGTATCACGAACCCTGAAACATCCCTCCAAACTGCCAGAAAACTCAGAGTCACCTGATTACATACTAGTAAAAGCAGCTAATGGACAGCTGTACCGGGAGCCCCTCTCCCGTAACATTGCAATAACTGATCCTGTTTCAGGATTGACTCAGAAAAGCAAAATTGTTGTTTCTGCAAAATGCCCAGTAAACCTCTTGGGCAGAGATCTTATGCAGCTATTTGGTATAGCAGTAGTCCCAACCATGCAGGATATGGAAGCACAGCGACAAATTGATACCTTTGCAGTGCAATTGGAGGGTGAAATGTTTTATTGGTACAGCCAGGACTTGGTTACAACTGGTCCAGGGACTGTGACCGAAGAATTAATGAATGTAGCCATCAGCAAGTTCCCCTCCCTTGACATCGATAAGCAACACTTGTTGCACTGTACCCTGTATTATTGTAACACGCCAGGACCTGATAAGGAATATGAGCAAGAATTGTTTAAAAATCGTGCAAACAGATTGATATTACATAATCTGTACTGGGACACAGAAGGGAACAGTGTAGCCAGCTGTTCATTGCCCCAGGAGTTCTTTGCACTCTATAAATCTAATCGATTCCCACAGGTTAGCTTAACTAAGGACAGAAACATTGAATGGGCAGACTTAGGAGAAAAAGTCATTAGATGGGAAAAACAGACAGAATTAGAACTGTCAGAACAGGGAATACAAATACAGAAGCTGAATTGGATAACTCAGACCCACCCAGCCGTACACTTGCAGTCTAGCAAGAACAGCTGATTAGCACTCCTATTAAAAGAGGAAGAGAATGCCTTACAAAATATACCAGAAACTCTCTGGTCAACAGGAAAGTCAGATATAGGACTTATTCGGGCAGCGGGACCAGTTACTACCACGCCAAAGTCAGCATTTAGACCGCAGAAAAGGCAGTATCCCTTAAGAAAAGATGCAGAGGTAGGAATCAAACCTATTATAGTAGCTTTACTTAAGGAAGGGGTACTGGTGGAATCTCCTGATTCACCATGTAACACACCCTTATTTCCTGTTAAGAAAGCAAATGGAGAATGGCGTATGGTCCAAGATTTACAAGCTGTAAATGACGCAGTAATACTAAGGGCACCTACAGTGTCAGACCCACACACTCTGTTGAATGATTTAAAACCTTAACAGAATATTTTTCTGTGGTAGATATCAGCTATGCGTTCTTTTCTATACTGATACACCCCGACAGCCAGTACTGGTTTGCATTCACATTTCAGGGGAAAATGTATACATATACGCGACCACCACAGGGATACTGTGAAAGTCCAACGATATTCTCACAAGAAATGGCAAGCAACTTGGCAGGATTTACCCCACCAAGAGGAAGTCAGATTCTACTTTATGTTGATGACATCCTGCTGGCGGCCCCCACCCAGCAAAACTGCAAAAAAGATACCATAGCGCTATTACGATTCTTACCCGCTGAAGGACATAAGGTAAACAAAAATAAACTGCAGCTTTGGAAAAAACAAGTCAAATATCTAGGATATGTAATATCCAAAGAGGGTAGAACATTAGATGAGGTCAGAAAAGTAGCAATTTTGCAAGCACCAAAATCCACTACCAAGAAGGAAATGATGTCCTTCCTGGGTACAACTAATTTTTGCCGGAGTTGGATTCCAAACTATGCTTTGGAATCTGCACCTCTGACTGACCTGACATATAAAAAGCCTATGGCAGCACAGGATTTGTTACAATGGACACCTGAGGCAGAATCTGCTTTCTGCAAACTGAAACAGTTAATAGCGTCCTCATTAGTTCTGGGATTACCAAACTACCATAAACGTTTTTTCCAAACTGTAGATTGCAAGCAAGGTTATATGACATCAGTGTTAACACAACAGCATGGGGACAAGCAACGCCCCATTGCTTATTATTCATCACAACTAGGCCCAGTGGCACAGTCTTTACCTCACTGTGTACAAGCGGTAGTTGCAGCTGCAATGGCAGTACAGGCTTCAGCCTCAGTAGTTTTATTCCACCCTCTCACTTTGAGAGTGCCTCATGCAGTCGCGATTATTTTACTGCAAGAGAAGGTAGCATGTCTTTCCCCTGCTAGGCATCTTTCCTGTATGACTATATTGTTGAGCAACCTCACATGACAACTGAACGATGCACGACTCTGAACCCTTCTACCTTGCTCCCAACCCCTGCAGATGGCACACCACACCGCTGCCTGCAGGTAATTGAGCAAAAGACATTACCTAATAAAGATCTCACGGATGTCCCCTTGGATGATGCCGAGGTGACATACTATGTGGATGGTTTGTACAGAAGGGGTCCTGCAGGACAGAACCTAGTAGGATATGCAGTCGTTTCTGATACTGAGATTATAGAAGCAAAATCTTTACCACACAACTTATCTGCACAGGCAGCAGAATTGATTGCCTTGACACAGGCATGTACCTTAGCAAAGGGTAAATGTGTGAACATTTTTACTGATAGCCAGTACGCTTTTTCTACTGTACATGTTTTTGCGCAACAGTGGAAAAATCGAGGAATGATAACATCTACTGGGAAACCTATCAATCATGCACAGTTTATTCTAGATCTTTTAGAATCTATTCAGTTACCTCAGAAAGTAGCTATTTGTAAATGCACAGCTCATACCAAGCAACAAGATAGGATTTCAAAAGGTAATGTGAGAGCTGATACAGCTGCAAAACAGGCAGCTTCAGACGTATTTCTTTTAAATGAGGAACTGCAACCCTCTGAGATTTTAGACTTAGAAATGTTAAAGACAATGCAGACACTCACTACGCAAGCTGAAAAACAAAGATGGGTAAAACGAGGAGCAATTCTCGAAAAGGGGCTGTACATCTCTAAAGAAGGGAAACCGATACTACCATCTAATTTGTTTACATATGCAGCTTTGTTGAGCCATGGGCAATGCCATGTCTCAACAGGGGGGATGGTACAGCTGGTAAACCGAGTGTTCACAACATATGGATTTACAAACTATTCTAAAATATTTTGTTTGATGTGCCAAATTTGTAACAAACATCATGCACAAGGGGTGTTAAAAGCCCAAGCAAGGGAGTTTCCCTACACCACCATATCCGTTTCATACTATCTGTATGGATTTCACAGAACTGAACAAAGGTGAAAACAAGAAGTATTGTCTTGTTATTGTAGATATGTTTTCCAGATGGGTGGAAGCCTTTCCAACCAAAAATCCAGACGCAGCTACGGTAGCGAAAGTCCTTGTTAAAGAAATAATCTCTAGATTCGGCATTCCAGAAAGGATCTACAGTGACAACGGTACACACTTTGTAAACCAAACCATACAACAGTTAAGTAAGCATTTTGGTATTTCTTTAAAAAATCATTGTGCATATCATCCGCAATCTGCAGGGCTAGTTGAGAGGCATAATGGAATTTTAAAGAATAAGTTAAGAAAATTAATAGCAGAAACAGAAAAGAATTGGGTGTACTGTCTGCCCCTGGCACTGCTGAGCATGAGAACTGTTCCGATTGCAAAAGGACCGACTCCTTTTGAAAAACTATTTGGAAGGGCTTATTATATACCCCAGTGGAAACCTCTCATGCCCGTAGACCAGGAAGCTGACTGTACACTAGCCGAATATATAAGAAATTTGTTGAATTCTAAACATCTGTTGCAGTCAAATTCTGTTTCAGATAAAGAACAAACCGAAACATCAGAAGTGGTAGTGATCCCAGGGGATTGGATCTGGGTGAAAACTATTAAAAAGAGGAATTGGATGTCATCAAGGTGGGAAGGTCCATACAAGGTGTTTCTTTCGACACCCACTGCAGCCAAAATCGCAGAGCGAGCCTCGTGGATCCACCTGACACACTGCAAACTAGTTAAGAACTTTGAACTGGACAAAAATCTTACCTCTCCATCGGGGCCCTCAGCACAAAGTCTGGCTACAAAGGGGGGGGTCAGATCAATAGGACTGATCCGTCTCAACCCCAGTGAAGAAACCATCGGTGTTGAAGGTCCTATTACGGCAGAGAGTAAGACCACATGTTAAAAGCAAAAATGATAGAATCTAGAGAAATCCAAATAAAACTACTCGGAAGAGTTGGAGAAAATAGGAATGCAGAACAACCATTTCCTCAGAAGTATTGCATAATCATCCTTTAACTATACTAGTCACAATAATCTTTTTGTTGTGGCCATTCCCTTTCCCAGCCACACAAACTGAACTGAATAAACGTGAAGAGTTGCACAGACTGGCACACAAACTTCAATACTTACCAGGCAATCAAATATGTGTATGCTGAGACTTTCAATGTTTCGAATTGCTGGATTTGCACAGCTTTGCCAACAGCATACGGGGGGGTTATTGTTAACTTCAGTCCCCCTAGGAGTCAACGAGACTTGGGAAGACTTGGTTCATGATGCATCAACTATTACAGCACAAGATAAAATAGCATTGCACTTGCCTGTTCAACAAAAGGGAACTGTGTGTCTTTACAAAAATGATACAGTTCAGGTGGGCTGGAGCAATTGCAATGTGACTGTTCCTTATAGATGCTATACTAAAGCTAATAACACAGGTTTTTATTGTAATACAAACTATGATTCATTTTTTAAATTGATGCACAAAACAATTGAGGAAGTAAGACATGATTCTGTTCTCTATAAACAACTGTCTATAATTGACAGAAAAATGTTTCACGCAGGACAAGTGTATATTCATAGTAAAGTTACTACTAAAGTAGAAGATTGTTATTTTGTATGTGGTAGAAAAGAATATAAGTGGTTACCTGAGAATTGGTCCGGCAGTTGTTTTTTGGGCTACCTGGTTCCGGCCATACGACACACAGCAGTTTTACCTAGAGGAAAAATTTGAAATGTTCGAGAAGCCGTCAAGAAGCCTGTCAATCCAGTAGGACAAATCGATGCACCCTGGAAAAATCATCATGCTGTGGGCGATGGACTAACACACATGGACTTGAGTGATTCTGCTATATCGTGGGCAGGCATATTACCAGCATATGGAGCAGTAAAATCGATCTGGGAGCTGAGAAAACTGTCTAAACTTCTCAAAGTAATCATCAATGCAACCTTTTCCACTCTAGAACTGGTGACTGATGAACTGAATGCCATGAGAACTGTAGTGCTTCAAAACCGCATGGCCCTCGACTTCACCCTGGCGGCAAGAGGAGGTACTTGCGCTTTAATCCAGGAGGAGTGCTGTTCTTATATTCCTGACCATAAACACGAGATAGACAATCACCTTGAGGTAATTCAGCAGGTGTCGGCCATGACCAAACCAGGACCAAATCCATTGATGGACTTTTTCCAGATATTGTTTGGGGGGTGGGGCAGTATCCTAATGAACATTCTGATTGCCATCTGTGTAGGAATGATCCTACTGGGGGTATTGTGTTTGCTGCTGCATCCCCTGCATGAAAAGACTGATTAAAGACTTTATAGACATGTCAGTTTCAGAAACCTTATATCAAGGTGCTGAATTTGAAGAACTGTTGAAAAATTGAAAATGCTTTCATAAGTTTAAACTGAATGACTCTCAACTGCAAATCCTGCGTATGAAGAAGTTAGGGGAAGAAAAACTGTTTATGCTTATTTTGAAAGTAGAATAAAGTATTAAAGGGGGTAAATGTTAGAAAAATATGTCTTAGTAATATGCTTAGTGCATTCGAGGTTTAAAAAGGGTTAACACATTTATTCTATTTCACACTGCATAAATCTGTACGAACTGCAGAAGCATTCCAATCTTGTAATGTCATGAAATATGCACAGTTATGATCTTTGCTTATGCTTTGGAAATTTACAGGGAAGCATTCAATTTCTGCTAGTGTCAGGGAAATAATAATAGATGTATCACTTCTACTAATGTCATGAAATTTAAACAAAGAGTTATTGATTTTCTGCTTATGCTATGAGAAAATACACAGCTGCAGAAGCTATTGATAATGAAGACAAAGGCTGTTTGAAAATATGAACTGCAATCAGCATTAACTTGTACCTAAGCTAGAAAAGTACCTTGAAATGTAACATATGTATTAGAGCTGCACAATAGAAGCTTATAGTGGGCTAAAGAAAATACAGCCCCCAAGGTCAGGTTGTTTTTCTCAAATGTTTTTCATAAATCCAGACATGTCAGCAGAAAATTCAAGTAACATTTTCTATGTAACATACAGTGAGTTTCAAATCTGAACATGTCAGCAGGAAATCTGAGTAACATTTGCTGTAGAACAATACAGAAAGCTGTGTCGAACTACATCAACCATAGAAAGTAACATTTTAATAGAACAGTATAAGAGAAGCATACTGCCTGTTAGTAATTAGGCAAAATCCTGTATTTGCATGTTTTTTGTCTCCTTGCTGCAAGTAATAAAGGTGCCATACCTGAACCTTACGTGCATTGGTCTTTGAAGTTTTTTCCTTTGACATAATGCAAATGATTTAGGACAACATATTCTGCATGTTATTCTACAAGAACCATGGAACAGTTGCAGAAGGCCTCTGCCATTCTGTAAATGGTGCCCCAAGGAAATTCCAACTCTGCCCCCCTATGCTGTCATACCAGGTAAGACTAAGTCATCTAGTTGCTGCTATAATGCCAAAGCTGGAAAGGCATATTATACAAAGATGGCATAATGAGATTCAGAAACACTTTGTTTACTTTTATGGCTCTTTACAGCTGACCATCAGTTTCCAGGGCCACTCCTTATCCACCTGGTCCACCAAACTTTCCTTACTGCCCCTAGACTAATTCTAACCCATGTTTAAGGCCAGCGAGGAGGATCAAGGCATTTGGGCCACTGTCACACTGCCACCAAGGAGCTTTTTGTTATATGCTTGTTTCCAATGTTCCATATGCTGATATTGTCCAAAGGGTTGACATGCAATGGGCTGCAGAAAGCATTGCCCACAGTTCCGTGTGTAACTCAGCCATAGCCCTGGCACTCCTTGTCACTAGCACCATTCCCCCCTCTATACACACACACATTCCCTATCTTTTACCATGGATCAACTATCCTCCCTGCCTTGAAATGCCACTAATAGAACCCGGGTCACCAGGGTTGTAGTTAAAGCTGGAAACATGCTGTGCTAATGAATTCCATAGCCTACTCCTGGGACAGGCTAAGAAAGAATAGTTGTGTAAAATCTTACCATAACCATAGATATCCTTTGTTGCAGTATTTAGTGTGGGATTCCCCACCTCAGACAACCTGAACGTTGGCTCCTATATAAAAGCTTAAGCTCGGCTGCTGAAGGTGCGTGGGACATCACACGTACGACCATAAACCAGAGACCTTAAATGGGACATCTGCACGCTCAGAAATTAAATGTTCCGTCAGACAAGTCCAATAGAGAGTAACAAGTGATGTCAACAAGAGGTGCAAAGTGCCATATGCTGAATAGTCTGACCCTAGTCTAGGGGAGTGCCTCAGAGTGCCCTTTAGACAGGTAAATAGTAAATAAAATAAAAAGGGGGGGGGGAATACTGCAACATGGAAGAGAAGGACATCTATGGTTATAAGACTTTACACAATTATTCTATGTCCTTCTATTCCTATGTTGCAGCATTCTTAGTATGGGAGAGTACCATAGCTTAGTTAGAGGGAAGGATGGAGGTAGAGGTAGCAGATTCCATAAAGCCCTACAGGACTGCTCTAGTAAATCCTGCCCGGGCTCTTAAAAACCTCAGCTTTGGCCAGCTAAGAACTTGGTTATATTCAACTGGATGTATAAGAGAATTTAAGTACCTTTATCTGCACTTATACAGTATTTAATTTGATTTAAACTGTGTTGAAGGAGTGTTGAAGGAATATTTAACTGAAGTTATTCTGCTCTTCAGTAACTTGAACTGAAGCTAGTGTTGGCTGAATTTTGTTATTTGCTAGTAATTACAGGTGTGGGGGTAGCCACATTCTTTGATTTCCTGTCCTTGCATATTTAACTGGTGCATTGTGAAATATTTCCTGCTTTAAAACCTCAGCTTTGGCCAGCTAAGAACTTGGTTATATTCAACTGGACGTATAAGAGAATTTAAGTACCTTTATCTGCACTTTTTAAAAAAATACAGTATTTAATTTGATTTAAACTGTGTTGAAGGAGTGTTGAAGGAATATTTAACTGAAGTTATTCTGCTCTTCAGTAACTTGAACTGAAGCTAGTGTTGGCTGAATTTTGTTATTTGCTAGTAATTACAGGTGTGGGGGTAGCCACATTCTTTGATTTCCTGTCCTTCCATATTTAACTGGTGCATTGTGAAATATTTCCTGCTTAAAAACCTCAGCTTTGGCCAGCTAAGAACTTGGTTATATTCAACTGGACGTATAAGAGAATTTAAGTACCTTTATCTGCACTTTTTAAAAAAAATACAGTATTTAATTTGATTTAAACTGTGTTGAAGGAGTGTTGAAGGAATATTTAACTGAAGTTATTCTGCTCTTCAGTAACTTGAACTGAAGCTAGTGTTGGCTGAATTTTGTTATTTGCTAGTAATTACAGGTGTGGGGGTAGCCACATTCTTTGATTTCCTGTCCTTGCATATTTAACTGGTGCATTGTGAAATATTTCCTGCTTAAAAACCTCAGCTTTGGCCAGCTAAGAACTTGGTTATATTCAACTGGACATATAAGAGAATTTAAGTACCTTTATCTGCACTTTTAAAAAAAAAAATACAGTATTTAATTTGATTTAAACTGTGTTGAAGGAGTGTTGAAGGAATATTTAACTGAAGTTATTCTGCTCTTCAGTAACTTGAACTGAAGCTAGTGTTGGCTGAATTTTGTTATTTGCTAGTAATTACAGGTGTGGGGGTAGCCACATTCTTTGATTTCCTGTCCTTGCATATTTAACTGGTGCATTGTGAAATATTTCCTGCTTAAAAACCTCAGCTTTGGCCAGCTAAGAACTTGGTTATATTCAACTGGACGTATAAGAGAATTTAAGTACCTTTATCTTCACTTTTTAAAAAAAAATACAGTATTTAATTTGATTTAAACTGTGTTGAAGGAGTGTTGAAGGAATATTTAACTGAAGTTATTCTGCTCTTCAGTAACTTGAACTGAAGCTAGTGTTGGCTGAATTTTGTTATTTGCTAGTAATTACAGGTGTGGGGGTAGCCACATTCTTTGATTTCCTGTCCTTGCATATTTAACTGGTGCATTGTGAAATATTTCCTGCTTTAAACCTCAGCTTTGGCCAGCTAAGAACTTGGTTATATTCAACTGGACGTATAAGAGAATTTAAGTAACTTTATCTGCACTTTTTAAAAAAAAATACAGTATTTAATTTGATTTAAACTGTGTTGAAGGAGTGTTGAAGGAATATTTAACTGAAGTTATTCTGCCCTTCAGTTATTCCCACCCACCCTCCCTGTTTTTGTTTTGGTGTTAATCTTAGTGGCCTTGAAACTGCCCGCCCCTCAGCCTGCCTCTGGGCCCATCTCATTTGCTCACTCAACTGAGTGCAGTGAGATCATATTCTGATTTCAGGCACTCCTACTGTGTACAAAGAGAGCATCTGGGAAACAGACAAAAAAAATTAAGCTTATTTCCTGCCTTTCTTGTTAAGTGGTATAGACTATTTGTAGGCTTCTGAGCCCCCAAGCCCTTCTGTGTTTGAGGGAAGCCTTCTAGCTTGTTTTTTTTCTTATAACTAGCCAGTTTTCTAGTTTCAGCACTCAAATCTGCTTCTTTGATCTCAGCACTTGTTCAGATAAAAAAATATATATATATTTTCATCTGCTTTTACTGTACTTGTGTTTCTACCTACTTCATTTTACTTTTGCATCATCTTAAAAATACTCAATTGTATTTATTACTGCTTGGTGTAACTCATTCTAAGCCTTTTGGTTTAAACACTTGGGCTTCGGACCAGTTGTTTTGCACTGAGAGGGTTTGTGGTCTGCACTGTTGTGGCAGAACAGATAGCTTACATCCTTCTAGGTTGGGAACTTCTGATTGAGGGCTCAGTGTCTTATTCTAAAAGTGTATTAATTCTGGTTTAAGCACTTGGGCTTTCAAGCCAGTTATTTTACATTAAGAGGGTTCGTGGTCTGCACTCTTGTGGGAGGAGAGGCTGGACTCTGCCCTTCTGAGCTGGGAATTTCTGGTTAAAGGCTTATAGTGCATGCATATCTGAACTGTTTCTTACTGAAGTTGGTGCGCCTTGTTTGCTGTGGCATAGACTGGATTCGGGCCTGCTGGATCTAGCTTTGTTTGTGTAACTTGAGCACTAATCCAGACATTCTCTAAAGTATTCAATTGTATTTATTACTGCTTGGTTGTAACTTGATTAAAGTGTAGCTATCATTCTAAGTCTTTTGGATTAAGCACTTGGGCTTCAGACCAGTTATTTTACATTAGGAAGGTTTGTGGCAAGCACTGTGGTGGCAGGACAGGTAGCTTTCATCCTTCTAAGTTGGGAACTGCTGATTGAGAGCCCGGTGTCCAAGTGTATTAGTTCTGGTTTAGGCACTTGGGCTTCAGGCCAGTTATTTTACATTAAGAAGGTTCATGGTCTGCACTCTTGTGGGAGAAGAGGCTGGACTCTGCCCTTCTGAGCTGGGAATTTCTGGTTAAAGGTTTATAGTGTCTGAATATTTGAACTGTATCTTACTGAAATTGGTACACCTTGTTTGCTCTAGCATAGACTAGATCCAGGCCTGCTGAATCTAGCTTTGTTTATATGCTTGTTGTTTGTTTGCTTGTTATTTCCCTGGAAGCTAATTCCACCTAATCGCAACTTCTCAGCGCTTCTGTGGATCACTAGTGATATCTGCATTGCTTACTGTACTTATTTCCTTGTTTCACTTGAAAGAAAGTTACTGTTTGTCGTTTTTGCATTTAGTTACTTGTAACACATTGCACTCAAGTTACCTGGCACTTGCTCACTAAAGCAATTATATAAGTCAGCACTAAAAATTAAAAGCACTACACCCTCACTCCCCACTGGCCCTTGTTTTCAATTGAGGATTTCCCAATATTATTCTAGCATGTCCAAAGGTCAGTTGTCAATCTCCTCTCCGGTCCAGCTGGTGAATCTGGGAATCTTGAGGCAATGTTATAACTGCCTCATGTACACAGACAACCCTCTCCTCCTCCCACATAACACAATTACTTGCGAGAGATGCAGCTATTTAGCCAAACTGGAGGCTGAGCTCTCTCAACTCAGGACTGGCAAGACCAGACAGGAGGAGAAGGCAACTACACACACCACAAAACCAGCCTCACATAATGCTACCACTCCACTGAATCAAACACAAACACACAAAGACATACTCGGAGCCTCTGAGTAAAAATTTACCTAAACAGCAGAGGCCTCCAAAGCAGACACCCAAACAACTGCTACCTCAAGACACCCCACAAGCAACACATAAACCACAAAAGCAGTGTGCAAAGCAGTCACAGCCCTTAAGGCCAAATACAACACCAAACATACTTGTCATAAGTAACTCCATAGTCAGACACACTGACGTCCCACTCACCAGGCTGAACAAGGAGAGGGTCACAGTAAGCTGCCTATTGGGCACTAGAATCCGCCACATAACACAAGCACTCAGGTCACTCCACGGCAAGTACAAATATGACACAGTCATTGTCCATGCTGGTGTGAACGACCTGAGACGTACCTCCCTGGACTACATGAAAAGAGACATAGAGGACAGGTCACTCCACGGCAAGTACAAATATGACACAGTCATTGTCCCTGCTGGTGTGAACGACCTGAGACGTACCTCCCTGGACTACATGAAAAGAGACATAGAGGAGCTCTCTGATTATGTAGCCCAGGCAGGTATGACCCTGACCCTGAGCAGTATCCTTCCTTCACCAAGAATGATGCCACAATATAGAGACAAGATGATCAGCTTTAACAATTGGCTTAATGTCTGGTGTCATTCAAAGGAGATCCAGTGTCTGTCTGCCTGGGATGACATGCTTGACAAGCCACGCTGCCCAAGGGCGGCTTGCACCTGTCACCCCTGGGATTCCGGATATTGGCTAAGGCTCTTGCCACCCCCATAGTGCCTTTTTAGGCAAGGCTCAAATTCTAAACCTACCACCCTAGAAAACAAAAATGGGAAGAAACTGAGGGTAATGCTGCTCAATGCCAGAAGTCTAAATCTCAAAATGCACGCACTCGAGGCCCTTCTCAGTATGGAGAACATCGATGTCTGTGCTGTAACTGAAAACTGCTTCAAGGCTCATGAGATCCCCTCGGCACTATTAGGTTTTACCTCATATCATGCGTTCCGCCCCAAAACCCGGACCACACCACAAAAGGAGGGGTGTATCCATATTCATAAAGGATACCCACACCTCCAGGTTGGTGGCAACGCATCTAAGCTCGGAAACTATCCAGGTGCAACTAACCATAGGCAAAACTGCTCTACAAATTGTAGCATGCTACAGGCCACCCTCTCAAACTCAGGAACCCCACACAGCCTTCCTGAAGACACTGGAGGGTATAAATGTATCTCCAAACACCATCATATTGGGTGACTTCAACTACCCGAATATAGACTGGGAACATTACTCAAGCCCTAACTTTCTAGCCCAACGGTTCCTGGAGTTCATAAATTCAAATGCCATGGAACAGCTAGTCACTGTTCCCACGAGAGGAGAAAATATACTAGATCTCATTGTCACAAACATGGGGACAAAATGCTCCACACGGAAGTATATCCCTCATTGGTGAGATCTGATCATAAACTAATCTCACTGGAAATCCACATCCCGCCCCACCCCAAACAAAAAGACCACAGTGAAGAACTTCTCTAAAGCAAACTTCACACTACTCAAGACTGGTGTGGTATCCTTCAAGGCCCCTGAGCCAGTGGAAACCACAACCCAAGCTGCGGAAGCCCTTACAAATGCCTTCTATGAACACCTCCAGGACTGCATGGATCAGGCAATCCCAAATAAAACCAAGACTCTTTCCACAAAGGGCAAACGTCCAGTCTGGTGGACCCCAGCCATTAACAAACTTTACAATAAGAGGAGAAAGCTATTACATGATAGAACAAAATACATAAAAGGGAAGTCACGTTGATCATTATTAGTAAAAAATATGAGCACTCATAAAATCAACTAAGGCCAATTTTGAGAGAAAAATTGCCATGGATTCAAAGGACAATCATAAGGCCTTTTTCAGCTATGTTAGGAACCTGGGTGGAAACTCCCAGATATGCTCAGAATTAGTCCAAAATGATACAAAAATCACTGAACCCACAGGCATTGCCAACATACTGGCAGACAGGTTCAGTGCAAACTTCACCCCTCCCCTAAAGGAGAGATAACTATCCCAGCCGAGTGTAGCCTCCCAGACATCTCAAATGCGCAGGTGAAAGCTGCTCTCTCTAAAGCTAAAAACACAGCATCAATGGGACCGGATGGTGTCCCCGGCTGTGTGCTACACGAGCTAAATGAGGAATTAAACCCGCACATAAGGCAGCTGTTTAATCTCAGCCTTACCACAGGATACGTGCGCAAGGAGTGGCGTACGGCAACTGTGGTCCCACTCCACAAAGGTGGCGCCTCTACGGACCCTGGTAATTACCGACCCATAAGCTTAACAAGTCTAGTCTGCAAAGCTATGGAGAGGATCATAATGGAGCTCAAAAACAAAGATATAGGGGACTTGCAGACATTGGACCCGACCCAGTTTGGCTTCGTCAAGGGAAGATCATGCCTTTTGAACTTGGTCGACTTCTTCGAAACAGTCACCAAGGCCATTGATGAGGGAAAGGCAGTCCCATACAGCCTACCTTGACCTTGCAAAGGCTTTCGACACAATACCCCACTCGGGTATTGTAGAAAAACTTACCAGCTTAAATGTAAACCCATATGTCACAAGATGGGTTGCAAACTGGCTTAAGGACAGAACCCACAGGGTTAGAGTTGCTGGCGCTATGTCAGACTCCAAGCCGGTCACAAGTGGTGTCCCACAGGGCTCGGTCCTTGGCCCCCTATTGTTCGGCATCTACTTCTCAGAAGTACAGGCCAACATGGGAGGACTTTGGCTGACAAAGTTTGCTGACGACTGCACTGGGCGCCATAGTGGAAAGTGCATCGGACACAGATATCCTTCAGAAGGGACTCACGGAAACAGATAGCTGGTGCCAGAGCCATGGCCTGAAGTTAAACGCCAAAAAATGTGTAGTCATACCCTTCGGGAAAAACAAGGTAACCCCAAGCTGCCATATAGGTGGCAATCCACTAAGCACAGAAGAGGTTATCAGGGACCTGGGGACCCAGGTTGACAGTGGCCTTTCTTTTGACACTCACGTTGCTAAAGTGGTTAGAAAGACCTTCTACATTGCCCACCTGATCATGAAGGGATTCACATCCAGATCTAGTGAGGTCATTGTTCCCCTGTACTCTTCACTTATCAGACCAATGATAGAGTACAATGCCCCATATAGGATGTATCTCACCCGACATCTGCAGCAATTGGAGAGACCCCAAAAGTTCCTCACCAAAAGGATAAAGGGACTCCAAAATCTGTCATATGCTGCCAGATTGAAGAAACTCCAGCTCTATTCAGTCGCATACCATCTGCTCAGAGGTGACATGTGCCTGACATACAAGGCCATGTCCAACCCGGAATTAATGGACATGCTCCACCTCAAAAAATCCAAATCCACCAAAACCACTAGAGCAAGCGACTTAAACCTTAGCACGGATATAAATAGGACGTGCTGGAGGGATAGATTTATCACTCAGAGACTCCCTATGCTGTGGAATAAAATCCCGGTCCATGTGAGGCAGAGCACCTCGCTGACTCTGTTCAAGAGAAATCTTGACCTGTGGATGGGAGATCGTAGGTTTACCCCGGGAATCATCTCTGTGTCACTGCTGGACAGAGGCACACCAAACTAATGGGCACAGTATTTTTTCATATAAGGGGTGGCGTAAGCCACAAAAATTTGGGCTAGGCTTATAAATGCCTTAGGGCAGATAGCCTAGTATAAACCTATGAACCTATGTGGTCCAATTTGGAGTGTCTGATGAAAGTGTGTATGGTGGGGACCAGATGGCTGCTTCCAGGATGGAGGTTGTGTCTAGGTCTTTGAGAAAGGCTTTGGAGGTTGCCATGGCCCAAGTAGAATGAGCTCTTACTCCCTAGGGTAGGTTCTTGCCATGGTGGGAGTAGCAGAAGCAAACAGTTTTTTTAATCCAACAGGAAATCGTTTGGAGACTGCCTTGCCCAGAGCTCTAGGGTGGAAGGATACAAAGAGCTGGTTTGCCTTTCTGACAGACTTAGTTTTGTCTAAATAAAACCTTAGTTGCCTGTGCACATCCAGAGAATGGAGTATCCTCTCACTGTCATTGGTTGGAGAGGGGCAGAAAGTGCATAAATAAATGCACTGGTTTATGGACAGTTAATTGACCACTTTAGGCATGAAGGAAGGGTTAGAACTTAGGGTCACCCTATCCTTGTGGAAGTTAGTGTAGGGAGAGCAGGCCATTAAAGCTTGTAACTTTGACACCCTTATAGCTGAGGTAAGCACCACCAGCAGTACAGTCTTCCATGCGCATATTTGGAGTGTTGCAGCACTAGCTGGTTCGAATGGGGGTAGTGTGAGTTTTTCCAGGACGCCGTTTAGGTCCCTGTGGGGTCAGATGGGTTTTCTTGGTGGTCTGATGTCTTTTTAGGAATAATTTGACATCTAGCCTGGCTAGTAAAGGGGGTTCTAATGGTCGACAGGCAAAAACTACTGACAGATGGACTTTCACTGAAGAGTACGAAAGACCAGCCTTAATGAGTTCACACATAAGTAAGAATTGGGGGGGGGGGGATCTGCCTGACAGGGATCCCTATTTCTTATGGAGACACCAGTTGCAGAATCTTTCTTATTTTCATAAGTAGGATCTCCTTGTAGTAGGTTTCCTGGCCTCTCTCAGGACTAAAAGCATGTTCTCTGAGTAGTGGTGTCTGAAAGGAATTAAAAGTTTATTACCTAGAGTACTAGACCTAACATCGGTTGGTGAGGATGAATTAGAGTTCCCTTCTGTTCTGAGTAGGTCCACCTTGTGGGGTAACTTGCGGTGATTGCCCTCGGCTAATGAGAGAAGTAGGGGGGACCAGTACTGCCTTGGCCCATAGGGAGTCACCAGCAAGATAGGCTCATTGGTTGGTACTAGGCTACCGGCCCTAGAGCCTATACAAGCCTAGCCATAACAATTCCATGGCCATTTCTTTCCACACTATTTACTTCCCTGGACCCCTGTCTAGCAGGGTGACTGATGTGATCCCCGGGGTGAATTTTCTTTCTCCCATCCAATTGTCAAGGTTCCTTTTGAAGAGGGCCAAAGAGGTGCTCAGCTTGACATGTATGGGCAGTCTATTCCAGAGTCTCAGGAGTCTCTGGGTCAGCAACCTATCCCTCTAGCATGTTTTGTTTATTGTGATGACAATGTTTACATCCCTGGAGCGTGGGGCTCTGAGGGATTGGGATTTAAGTGTAGCATGTCCAACAGCTCTGGGTTTGACATGGCCTTGTATGTTAAGCAGAGATCGCCTCTGAGTAGACGATATGCGACAGAGTATAGCTGGAGATTTTTTTAGATGGTCAGTATAGAGCATCTACTTTAGGCCTGTGATTCTTTTAGTGAGGTATTTCTGCGGCCTTTCCAATTGTTGCAGATGTCTTGAGAAGTACATACCAAACGGGGCATTGTATTCTATAATGGGTCTAATGAGGGATGAGTACAGTAGGACAATGACCTCCTTTTTTCTGGATGAAAAGCCCTTAGTGATGAGGTGCACCACATGGAAGGATTTCCTGACTGTTGTGGCGATGTGGTTATCGAAAGTGAGACCACTGTCCACCTGTGTCCCCTAAGTCTATTATCACACCTTCAGTGTTTAGTGTACTGCCACCTATGTGGCAATTCACAGGTACATGTTTTTCCCCAAAGGGGATAACTATACATTTCTTGGCATTGAGCTTGAGCCCATGGCTCTGGCACCAAGCATCTGTTTCTGTAAGACCCTTTTGTAGAGTATCCACATCATTTAGGGATTCAATAATGGCTCCCAGTTTTCAGTCATATGCAAACTTTGTTATTCAGAGTCCCTTAGTGTTGGCCTGTACTTCAGAGAAGTAGATGCCAAACAAGAGCGGTCCCAGGACTGAACCCTGAGATACTCCACTTGTCACTTGTCTGGAGCTGGATTTGGAGTCAGCTACTTTTACAGTGTGTGTTGCGTCAGTAAGCCAGTTGGCAACCCATCGAGTGATGTAGGGATTAATGTCCAGCTTAGTAAGTCTATCTATGATTCCAGAGTGGGGGATGGTGTCAAAGGCCTTGGCCAGGTCCAGATAGGCTGTGTGGACCAAAAGGTTTCCATGCCGAAACCCAGGCTTGAACCAGGGACCTTTAGATCTTCAGGACCAGACATTAAAACGTGTGTATTGACAAAGGTCTGACAGATGGGTTGAAATCTCAAAGGAGTCTGCTGCCGAAACCCAGGATTGAACCAGGGACCTTTAGATCTTCAGTCTAACACTCTCCCAACTAAGCTATTTTGGCTTGAATATAGTTTTGGTTTATTCTTCCTGATTTTTAGGAGGACTTTTTGAATGAGAGGGAAGGGTGGAAATGCATAGAGAAACCGCTCCATCCATGGAATGCTGAAGGCATTTACTCTCCAGGCTAGTGGAGAGTGATACTTGGTGCAGAATTTCTTCAATTGTCTATTCTGGGGGAGGCAAACAAATCTACCTGAGGTGTGCCCCACCGGTGGACAATGTCTAGGAAAAATGTCCCTGTTCAGCATCCACTTGTGTTTTAGAGAAGATGTTCGGCTGAGAATATCTGCTTGCTTCTTGTCCTGGGAAGGGATGTATGTTGCCTGCAGGGATAAGTTGTTTCTGGAAACAAGGTCCCAAATTTGGAATGTTATCCGGCAGAGGACGTAGGCATTGGTCCCTCTGTTTGTTGAGATACTCCAGGACTGTGGTGTTGTCTGTGAAGATTTGAAGGGGGCCTGGTTGTAGGATAGGGAGAAAGGCTTTCAGGGCCAGAAGAACTGTGGTCATTTCCCTCACATTGATATGTTTCTTTTGGAGAATAGGGTGCCAGGTCTCCTGTACCATGAATGTTTTCATGATAGCCACCTACCCTAGGTCTGATGCATCTGTATGCATGTGCTGGGTTGGAGTGAAAGGCCTAGGTTCAGTAGTATTTGTTGAATTTACCACCTTAGTTCTGCTTTGAGGCAAGGCAGGAGTGTAATTTGGCACTCTAGAGGAAGTTGGTGTTGTGACCACATATTTTTCAAGTACCACTGCAGTTTTCACATGTGCATTCTGGCTAAAGGCAGCATAGGGATGATGGCTGCCATTAGCCCCAGGATTTGCAAGAATTGCCTTGCAGATATCTGTTGAACCAGTAACAGGTTTTGAAAGTGGGTAGAGAGGGAAAGAACTTTGTCCCAAGAGAGGAAAGCCTGCATGAAGTCTGTTCTGATCCTGCAGCCCAGAAAGATTTTGCCCTGCAGGGGGGTTAAGGATGACTTTTGAATGTTGATGGTGAATCCCAGGCTTTGAAGCAGGGAAGTGGAGAACCTCAGACGGTTTTGAAGGGTGTTCTCTGTTTCTGCTAAAATGAGGATGTTGTCTAGGTAAGGATAGATTTGGACACCTTTGGTTCTGCAAAAGGCTATAGCTGAGGCTAGGCATTCTGTAAATACCCTAGGTGCATTAGATAAACCTAAGGGTAAGGCTGTACACTAAAAGTGAGAGCAGGGCCAATTTTCTGTGGGAGGGTTTTATGGGGATATGGAGCTTCCTTTAGATCTAGTGTGGCCATAAAGGTGCGGGCTGGCAATACTGGGAGTAGAGTTTGAAGGGATAGTATTCTGAATGATGGACCTTTTAGGAATGGGTTTAGAAAGGACAAATCTAGTATTAGTCTCAAAGGCCCATCATTTCTGGGGGCTAGAAATAGTCTTGAGTAAAAGCCTTTTCCTTCCTGTCCTCGAGGGACGGGTCCTATATTTCCTAAGTTCAGAATGTCTTGCAGTATCGGAGGAATGAGATGCAGTTGAGTTTTTGGGGGAAAAGGAATGCCTCTTGGAGGGGGATTTCCCTTCCATAAAAGGAAATATCTGTTTTTTATTATTGCCAGCACCCGCGGCCTGATGTGATGGATTTCCAAATGAAGAGGCAATGGGAGAGGCGGGCTGACAAGAGGAGGTGGGCAAGGCAGTCAAGCAATGTTGGGTCCACTTCTATCATGAAAAGGCCGTTTTTGAGTAGGTTGTGAGGCAACTGGTCTGGATGTTGTCTGCCTCCTGGTTTCTCTCCTATGTCTGGAAGAGGAAGTGGTAGCAGAGGAGGGGGTCCTCCTGACAAAGGTAGTCTTAGCAGGGTGATTTCTGTAATATTTAGGAATGGGAACCACTAGTAGGTGCTTTATGTCTTGAAGCTCTTTACTTTTCTCCTGCAGGTTTTTGAAGAGGTCTGTAAACTTTTTTTCCAAACAGGAGGTTGTGGTCCAGCGGGGCATCTAGCATTTTTGACTTGAAATCTTCTGGTAGGGGTTGAAAGTGTTGCCAAGAGTATCTGCAGAGTACTGATGCAGAAGCTGCTGACTGTGCTGAGAACTCTACTGCATCATAACTGCATCTAATAGAATGTCTGCCTACCTGAGAAGCCAGAGACAGTTTTGATGTTATCTCAGTTTTGGTAGGGCAGTCAGGGGTGGATGACAGGAGAAGTAGGGGCTTGTGATACTAGGTCCAAGGCATATTTTATCATATGGTTTGACAGTTGATAGCTCTAAAGGCTAGGATGGAAGAGGCATGAGGTATAAACCTTATTTCCTATCCTGTTCATATTTTTGCTATCTTTGTCAATAGGCAGAAGAGATGCTGATGGAATTGGTCTTGATTGCTTGTCAGGGGATACAGAGATCACAACAGGGTCTGCCAGGGATGGTTTTACCAGGAATTTCTGTTGATCTGGAACTTTATAGAGCCAGTCAGGTCTCTTAGGGGCAAGTGGTTGTGAGTCTGGGTTCTTTGATGTTGAGGTGAATGCATCAAAGTAGGCAAGAATGACTGGTGGGATGGCTGAAGGTGAGGGAGATTCCACCTGGAGTAACTCAAAGCATCTCTTTTTGAGTTTCAGTAATTTGGTAAGTGTCCCATTTAATGTATTCTTTCACCTTTGTGATGGGTCTCCCCAAAGGTGATATCCTCTGGTGAAGCGTCCCTTTCTATGGATTCCTCATCTGGGGAATAATATTCAAGTGGAGAGGCAATTTGAGATGAACAGGAGATTGAGTCATCTAAGGATGAATAGTAAGGTTCCTGTTCTTCCCCTTCATGAGCAGTAGGAAGAGGGAGAGAAGTGGCTGAGACAGGCCTAGGGCTGAGCACTGAAATGGTGGAAGGAGAAGAGGCTGTGGGCCTAATGGCCAAGAAGGCCTGCATCAAGGAACTGGTGAAGGATTGCCAGTCTGGAACTCCTTCAGAAGGGTTGAGTCTGGTGTTTTGTTTTCTGTTTCCTTTTCAATGGGAGTAGTCTTAGGAGAAGGCCTGGATTCGGGGGGTCTGGGAAGCGTTAGGGGCTTCAGGCAATGGCTTCAGGCGTTGGTCCCACGATACCTGGTTACCCCTCGACATCGATAGGGACCAACATCAGAGCTAACTCTGTGGATGCACTGGCCGTTACTTCCAAAGTGGTTTCCTCGAGGAGAGCCATCGAAGTAGATGGATCTATCGGATGTCCCTCAACTCCTAACTTACCATAAATGTAGATGTTAGAGTGTATTCGCTGTCGCAGTCATAACATTTGGGTCATCTCTGCCAGGGTAGCCCTCGGCTGGCCTGAATACCAGAAGCGCAGTATTTCTGAGCCGGCTGCTGCAGGTTCAGGACTGACGTCAGGTCGTCAGTAGTATAAAGTAAGGCAGCAGATGCCATTACATAAGTTTTTCTTGCCCTAACCTGTCAGGAGACCCCAAGTAGGAACCAAGTTCTGGTGGAAGAACCTCAAGAGCAGAAAGTAAATTATGTCCCTTCTAAGGAAAAGAAGAAAGGGGGATGGAGGGAGGGAAACCAGGACTTCAACAGTGAATACACTTGAACATCTACATTTATGGTAAGTGTACACAACTGTACTATGCTCTTTGTTTCACTGTTGCAGTCATCACATTTGGGTTGATTCCCAAAGCTGAGGAAATGGGTGGAGACAGTCAAGGAAATTAGGGGGTGGCTAAGATGCCCTGCAAGACTGCAGAAGCAAACCCTGCCCTGGATTTGGAGAAGAGAGCCAGGTGGTATTGTTTGGTAAAAGTATGAGCAGATGTCCAGATGGCAGCCTCCAGAATGTCCCTGGTGAGGACTCCTCTGAGGAAAGCTGCAGAGGTGGAGGCTGCTCTGGTGAAGTGACTCCTGACCCCCTTGGGGGGAGGCTTTCCATGTTGTTTGTAGCAGAAATGGATGCAGTGTGCTATCCATTTGGAAATGGTTTGTTTGGAGATGGCTTTGCCTTCTGCCCCTGTAAGCAAAGCTAACCAGCAATTGCTCAAACTTTTTGAAGGATTTAGTTCTGTCTAGAGAGAATCTGAGCTGTCTGTGCACATCTAGAGAGTGCAGGATCCTTTCCCCCTTGTTCGGGGGATTAGGAAAAAAGGCGGGCAAATGAATGGATTGGTTGAGAGCCACACTGGACAACACCTTGGGCATGAAGGATGGGTTAGTCCTGAGGGATATCCTGTCAGCATGGAAGATGATGAAGGGTTCCACAGCCATGAGTGCTTGCAGCTCAGAGATTCTTCTGGCTGAAGTGATGGCCAGAAGGAAAGCGGTCTTCCTGGAGAGAAATTTTAGCTCTGCAGAAGAAGCTGGTTCGAAGGGGGGGCAGGGTGAGCTTTTCCAACACAAGGTCCCAAGCTGGGGTTGGTGCTCTTCTGGGTGGCCTCAAGTTGCTAGCCCCTCTTAGGAACTGTTTGATCAAGAGGTGTGAGAAAAGGGGCTGCTCAGTGGGAAAATGAGCAGAGATAGCAGAGGCATGAATTTTAATAGAGGAAAAAAGAGAGACCACTGTGTAGTAGGTCAGCTAAGTAATCCAGGATGAGAGGGAGGGATGTGCCATATTGGCTCCCTTAACCTGAATCCAGATGCAGAACCTTTTCCATTTGTCAGCATAAAACTTTCTAGTGCTAAGGCATCTGGCCTCACTTATAACATCTAAAACCTGTTTGCTGAGGATGGCAGATTGACCGGGGTATTTGAGAATAAGCCAAGCTGCCAAATTGAGTGTCTGCAATTGGTGATGCATGAATTCCCCTTCCCTCTAGGTCAGGAGGTTTGGAATTGGAGGAAGATATCATGGTAGCAGTGGGGGCAGGCTGCACAGCAAGGGATACCAGTGCTGGCGAGGCCAGTCTGGAGCTATAAGAATTGTCCTTGGTTTTTCCTCCTTTATTTTGAGCAGTACCCTGGGGATAAGGTAGTGGAGGAAAGGCATAGACCGATAGATTGACCCAGGGGAAGGACAGCACATGCACTTTCCAAGCCATGCAGTGATGCTCCCTGGTGCAGAATTTGCTGAGCTGATGGTTGGTGTGGGAAGCAAAGAGGTCGACCTTCGGAGTGCCCCATTTCTGAGTTATTAGGGTGAAGGTTCTTCTGTTGAGCCGCCACTCATGTAGGTCCAGAAGATTTCTCCTTAATTGGTGTGCCAAAGAGTTGAGAGAACCTAGTAGGAATTGTGCTAGCAGGTGGAGCTGCATGGCAGAGGCTGTGTGCAAAAGGGCCATGCCCAGCCTGCAAAGAGGGTATGAGTGGGTCCCTCCCTGCTTGTTGACATACCACATTATAGTGGTGTTTGTCTGTTTTGATCAGAAGAGCCCTTGGGGAAAGAAGGGTTTTGAAAGCTATCAAGGCATGCTGTACAGCCATCATCTCTTTTTGGTTGATGTGCAGAGGGATTTGCTGTGGGCTCGATTGGCCCTGTATGTACCGGACATCCAGGTGTGCACCCCAGGCATAGTCTGATGCATCTGTGGTGAGGGTCTGGGCGGCGGGGGTGGTGAGAAAGGTAGTCCCTTGTTGTGGGAGCATGCTGTTACCCACCAAAGAAAATCTTTTCTGAGGCAAGGAATTACAGGTATAAGAGTCTCCAGGTCTTGACAGTGTTGACACCAAAGGCTTTTTAGGTACCACTGAAGTTTCCTCATATGCAGTCTGGCATATGGAATGAGTAGTATGCATGATGCCATGAAACCCAGCTCTTGCAGGATCTTCCTTGCAGATAGCTGGGGTCTGGTGGCTAGTTAAAGAGAAGTAGGTTGTCAGGAAATTTTGCTTTTCTGGTGTATGGAATGCCATCTGGAATGCTGTGTCCTGGCTTGCTCCCAGGAATATAATCCTTTGGGTGGGCACCTGTATGGATTTCTTTTTGTTGATTCTGTACCCTAGGGAGGTTAGTAGGGACTTTACAAAGGCCAGGTGCTTGAGCAGCTTTTCCCTGGCTGTCTGCCTGTATTAGGCAGTCATCTAAGTATGGGTAAATCTGGATATTTCTTTGTCGGCAAAGGCCAGAGCCAGACAATTTGTGAAAACTCTGGGAGCAGTAAATAAGCCAAAGGGAAGCACAGAGAACTGAAAGCGCTGAGAGCCTGCCCTGAAATGGAAATATTTCCTGCATGATTTCCTGATAGGAATATGGAGGTAGGCCTCTTTTAGATCTAGGGTGGCTAGCCAAGCATCCTTGGAGAACATGGGTAGAAGCTGCTGGAGGGTGAGCATTTTGAATTTTGGGATCATCAGGAAGGTGTTTAGAATGGATAGATCGAGGATGGGGTGCCAGCTACCCTCTTTTCCTGGGTACCAGAAAAAGTCTGGAGTAGAAACCTTGGCCTATCTGTTATGCAGGAAGGTGCTCTACTGCCCTCATAGAGAGCAGGGAAAGGGTTTGCTTTTGTGCCTCTGCCCACTGGTTTGAAGGGAGATCTGGGAACCCTTTTGGGGTAGGAAGGGTGTGGAATGAAAATTTGTATCCCTGGGACACTATGTTGAGAACCCAGCAGTCGCTGGTAATGGTGGCTCAGATACTTGCATAAAAGGAGAGGTTTCCTGCTATGGGTAAGAGAAGGTGGGCAGAGGGAGGGGGGGTAAGGTGAGTCATTTTGAGTTCTTACCATAAGGGGGTGGCTTAGAACTCTGGTTTTGAAGTGGAGATAGTCCACTGCTTAGAACTCTGCATTCCCTGTGGCTGCTGTCTAGGGGGGGTCTGGGCTGGACTGGCTTAGTGGGAGCAACTGTTTGCATAGATTTTGCTTTTTCTTCCATTTTTTAAGACCTCTTCTGCCTTAGTGCCAAATAAGTTGTCTTTGTGCAGGGGGGTGTCCAACAATTTATATTTGACATGGTTTGGCAAGAGCTGCTCCTTACGTCATGCATGCCTTCTAATGACAAATCCAGTGACTGCTGTCCTGCAAAAACTTCTAGGGCATCAAAACCACAGTGCAAGGTGTGTTTAGTTACTTGACTTGCAGAATGCATTAACTCTTGTAACTCTTTAGATTCTGCACAAAGCAGGAAAGGAAGACATTTTTGTTTGGGGAGTTCCAGGGCATGTCGCTGAAATTTTAGCATATGGAACTGACAATTTAGTGCCCTGATAGCAAGAGTAGCTGAGGTGTATACTTTACCTATCTGTCTAGTGCTCGGGAATCTCTATCTGAGGGGGTGGGATTCTTAGCAGAGGTTGCTTTAATCCCTTTAGGCCCTTGAGAAATTATCTCAGGGTCAGCAGTAGGATTTTTAAAAAGAAATTTGTACGAGTCAGGGATGCTCAAATACTTGTCTGTTTTTCTGGGTGCAGGAGGGAGGATGTCTAGAGTCAAACTGGATTCCAGGAAAACATCCTCCACAACATCCAGGACTGGGGGGATGTCCAAGGGTCTGTGCTGTGGAAGATCTAAGAGTTCCCTGACTTTCTTTTTAGACTGAGTAGTCCTGACTCTCCCACTGGAAATGCTCTCTTAAGGTATGAAAGTTTTCCCCATAAGAAAAATCCTCTGGGGGAGAGGCAGAAGGGATGGAATACTCTGCATGAGAATCCTGATAAGTAGAGAGGGGTTGAATGTCTTCATATTCAGATGCATCAGTCATCTGACTCTTGTTCAGTCAAAACTACAGGGGACAGATCTCTTTTCCTTTTGGAGGGGGTAGCTTGACTTCCCCTGATCAGCATGATAAGGTCTTCCGCCATTTTAAGCATTTGAGACTGAGGCAAGGAAGCAGGTGCCTGAGATTGGGTCGTCGGTTTTTTGGGTGTGGTTCGTACCCTGGCCCTAAGAAACTCTGTAGTTTTCAAAAGAACAGTAGTTGCGAAAGAAGACGTCAGTTTGTGTCAAGAATCGCTAGTGCGAAGGACTTCCTCAGAAGCTGGTGCCTGCTCAGTGGCTCCAGATACATCCAAGATAGAGACGACCGCAGGATCCTTAGTCAAAGAAGAGTTGTGCGGCATACTCCAAAAGGGTCTCGTTAGCCTGCGAATCCACAGAGGCGGGCATCAGGGGCTGTGAAAGTGCCTCACTGAGGACCAGAGAACTGATGACTAGCTTAACGGAAGTGGGATCGGTAGGTCTGGACCTGTGCAGTCTGTCTCTATCTTTATCTTTATGTTTTTTCGGAAGGTCTTCTGTTGGATGGCTTACTGAAGCCATATTGGAGTTCAAGGATTGTAAGCGAAAATATCTAGTTACAATAAGGGCCCGACGACAGATAGTTCTGGTGTTGAACAAAGCACAGAAGTGACAGCAGGAGATGTGGTCTGGGCCTCAACAAGTGATGCAGTAAGAATGAAAGTCTTGGTGTGGTATTTGCATTCCACAGGCAAAACAATTTTTAACTTTTTCTGACATCTGTTAGTGCAAGAAAAAAGGATCCCTAACAGGGTATTTAGCTTTAAAAGACTTCAGCTTCAAATCGGTAGACAAAACTCTGGTAGTAGCTGACCGGCACTTGTGCAAACTGCTTCTGCTTCGAGCTCCACGGCAAGAAAGACTGATGTAATGGCGTCGGCTGCCTTACTTTATATTACTGATGACCCAATGTCAGTCCTGAAGCGACAGCAACAGACGCAGAAATACTACACCTCTGGTATTCGGGCTGGCCGAGGGCTACCCCGGCAGGGATAACCTAAATGTGATGACTGCAACAGTGAAACCCGAAGAACATCCATGGCATCTACCAGGAGACCCTTGTGCCAGTGTGCTCTGATCTTTGGGTTGAACAAGATTTTATCTGGCTTCTTAGGAATTGGCTCTGCTGTACCAGGATACTTTCAAGCCCCCTGAGCAGCTAGGTCTATATATGTTCATCAGCAGTTGGCACCACTCAGGAAGTAGAGAAGTCAGCTCCAAACACCTAGAGGAACACAGACTCCTCAGAGAAGGGTGTATTGGTGGATCAACCCCCTCATTGTTTCATCAATTCCAAAATGTTACAGAAAGTGACGTCCTGTAGATGGGAGCTTGGAGATCATTCTAGTCATCCCAGTCTGTGTCTTCAGTGATGGATTTCAGGGAGGAATCTAAATGTCTCCTCTTACATGCCTGTTTTCTGGGACCCTACCTCGATGGGACTTTTGGAGATGGGTCAGTCAGACTGGGAGCTCACATGGTGAGCTGCCTCAAGACTGAATGAAGCTAGCTATCCCTGTTGACCTGGATATGCAGAGTCAGATGCAATCTCTATAAAAAGATGGAACAGAGCAGAGCCTGTGGAAAGCACCTCTTCACTAGAGCTGTCAAGAATCCTTTTTTGTGTCTTGGATGCTGAGGCAGAGATCAGGGCTAAAGAGACTTGCATCTTTGGGGCAAGATGTAGAAAGAACCTCCCCTGACCCAGAACCAAAGTTGCCACTGGAGCTGAGCTATCAAGTACTGATAGAGTGAGGGAGAGGGACAGATCCGAAAGTTTCACTGTCATATCCACACAATGAGCTCCACCACAGAAGCTTCGGCTCTGAGATTCATCCTGATCCAAAGGCACTGGAATGGAAAGAGTAAAAGATACTGTGTGAAACAAAGTCAACAAGACTGTCAGCTCTGACATGGATCCTCCCTGAGAGTCTTGGCAGCAGTGCATCTCTGATCCAAAGGATGGACCAGAGGAGGAAATATCAATGGAGGGGTTGTTGGAGCATTCTCAGAATACCCTTTATCGATGGTGCCAGGAAAACTCCTTAGTTGAATTTGTTTCCTAAAGACTCTCCACATCATCCTGTCGACATCTGCTTTGGTAAGCCTCCTTGATGACTGAATGGACCTGGAAGATGAAGGCACAGGTGGTGGTCTTAAACAGTATCTCTATGGCAAGAAAGGCAAATGGAGTGGAGGACTCACTAGCTTCAGCGAGAAATAAGGAGGAGGAGTTGGTGATCAGATCCACTGAGGAGTCATGTCCATCTGTTGAGGAATTTTTGGTGGTGGACCAAAACGTTCCGATGGGACCGGAGACTGTTTCCTGGTTTTATCAGACTTCTCTTATTATTATTTGTCTTTCTCCCTTTCTTTTCCATAGTTTTTTTCCCCATTTTAGCTGGGGGCACAGCAGGAGTGGCGATGGATGGAGAAGCCTAGGGTATCTGTTGAGGGATCTGACCTTTTAAAGCTAGTTTGTCACTATAACCTTGAAGGGCCCTGATACCAAAGGAGGAACATACTTCACATTCGAAGTCAAGATGAGTTGCCTCAGGGCAACAGATACAAAGGGAGTGCAGGTACTGCAGTGGGATCTTGTGGCCACAGGCCATACATTTTTTGAACCCTTGAACCTTGTCTGCCATGGGAAGGGCAACGTACAGACCAAAGCTCAATGAGGTCTTGCCAAATATAAAAAAACACTATACACTAGCCAACTACATATATCACCAAGATTTTATTCTTTAAAGATGGAAGATTTAAGTAAACAGAGTTAGAAGAGGAAATTAGTAAAGACTATTATTATCAAATACAGATATACAGATTTTTTTAAAGATGTATACAGATACTAGATGGGAGGTGAAAGAGGAGAGAAACTGCCAAAAATGGCACCGAGAGGAACTTATCTGCAAAGTTTTGTCAGAGTCCTCAAAAATACATTTTTCTTGATCAAGCAGCAAACAAAATCCTAGGGGAGAAGTCAATCCTGGATCCACAGCTTCAAAAACGTGGACAGATCGGATCTGATAACCCAAAGGTTGAATTGGATGAAAAAAGACATTAGATCTACAGATGCATAATAATGCTCAGGAGTGGGAGAAGTTAAGTTTAAAGGAAAACAGGAGCAATTTATATAATACTGCAGTGAATGCTAACTGATAAAGAAAGAACACATACATGCAATATATAATGCATGAAAATGAAAGTATGTGCAATTACATCTTAACTGTTTAAAAAAGAGGGATATGTTAATCAGAAAATACCTGATCAGTGTGTTTTTACTGGAGAAACGATGTGAAACACAAATTTGATAAATAACAGGCTCTGAGCTATTAAGCTGCTTATTGTAGTCAAGGGTACAGGATTTGATTAATTCTACCTCCATGTCTCTACAGTGGAACTCTGAGCAAGTCACATGACCTGCACTTCCAGGTCATCCCTCAAAAGGGACACTGTGCTCAATTAGCCAATGTGGTTAACAAGTATAAAAAATAAGACTGACCACTTATAGGACATGCAGAATGAATACACGCCTTTTAAGAATTAATAGCTTGACAAGGAGCATAAATGGCATAACAGCTGCATCCAGTAAACATCCTACAAAGGGAAAAAGCCTACAAAAGGCTTTAACTGAAAACACGTTACACAATCAATTTTAGTCAGATTTGAATGTTAAAAGCTTGTCAAAAATAACCTTTATTAATTGGTTGACACGTATAGCTTTTCGATGAAATGTTCAGTTTAGCTGGAAACAGCATCTGAAAATGAATTATATTTTTTTAAACAAGAAACATCTTTAACCTGAGTTATTACCTACTAAAGTATAATTTATATCTTTTTTCTGTTGTTCTCCAGCTTTTGCCCTGATTTATCCCCTTATGACTACTCCTGGGTGGACCCCAAAACTAATATTTTTACAACGTCTGCCAATTGCTCAAAGCATTCTCAACAAACTCTGCTGCCTCAACCAAGCCTCTCCCAGACGAATCTAAGAAGTATGCACCTCAGCTGCCTAGCCTTAATGGTATAATCTGTAAGCCCTGTTAGGTGTTCTGTTGCTCCCTGCCAGGCAAGCCAGCAGCCTAAACCCCTCTTATTTTCCTATCCATGTTCTTCCCTCTCATCTAGTTCCCTGATTTACTCTTGCTTCTCTCTTAGTCCAACCCTGTCCATGGAGCGCCCTGGTGTGCTAATGTGCACTTTGCATTTGTCTACTAGTTGGCATCCTCTCCCCGCTAATATCTACTTTTATTTCACTACTCTAATATTCTCCTTAAACTCTAACTTCTCCTTTTCTCCCTCTCTCTCTTTTTATACTATAGCCGACTCCTACCCACTATTTCCAGGTCCTCTCTACTTACCTTTCTGCTAGTCAACACTCCACTGATTGGTTTTTGATCCTCCCCTGACCCCCCTTTGGTTTTACCACTCTGTTAGCCCTCTGAGTCACTCCGCTCCCCTACCCTGCCCCCAATTCCCACCCGCCCCGAGTAGCTCTACCTTTATCTCCCCATAACCACACCCACCTTGAATTTTGGCCAATTAAAAAACACAACTCTAACTCCCATTCCTTCCCACCTAATTAACTTCATCTTCCTCTCACTGACTAATCACCTAGCCAATCGAACTTATTTACCATCTCAACTCCCACCCACAACCCACATACCCTCTAATCCTTCACAACTCTCCACTCATTCACCTTTATTAGTCACTAAATAATTCATTTACCTACACCTCTCTTACTACCACATCTAATTTTACAACTAAATAGCCTTAAATAGCCCCTCTTCACAATGCTTCCAAAACCCTCATTCTTACTAACTCTACTCCTTACCTTAATCTATCTTTACTACCTCACCCAGCCCAGTTATTCCTACCACTCCCAACAATTCCATGTAACTAACCATCTTACCTCTTCTCTCTCACACTCAAACACCCCAATTTCACCACACCTGTGCCCTATAGAAAACCATTTACTTTTTCCATACAAACTTATCACCTCTCAAAAATGCTCTACACACATAGTTGTTTCCAAATCCTACCAAATCATAAGAGAACCAAATCTATTCTCTAAACTATCCAATTATTTCTCCAAACTATTCCGATATTTCATTAGCAACCTTCTATCTGGTGACATCCATCCTAACCCAGGTCCTACCTCCTCATCCAGTTCAGGCAAATCCTTACTACTTACCTCCTTAAACTCCCAAAGTATAGTTAACAAAATCCCTAACCTCCATGCCTGGTTGATACACAATACACCTGACATCCTATCTATCTCAGAAACATGGCTAAAGCCCCATATAAAAGACTCTCAAATAATTCCACCAAACTATTCTATCATTAGAAAAGACAGGTCCCACAAGAAAGGTGGAGGAGTAGCTCTCCTCTACTCATCCTCCATGTCAGTTACACCTTATAACAAACCTACTCCTCAATTTAACAACGCTGAACTACTCATAACTCTACTTCAAATTAACAAACACATATGTATCGTTCCCCTCTATCCCCCCAGGGGATAATATTTCAAGAAAGGTGGAGGAGTAGCTCTCCTCTACTCATCCTCCATATGTCAGATACACCTTATAACAAACCTACTCCTCAATTTAACAACGCTGAACTACTCATAACTCTACTTCAAATTAACAAACACATATGTATCGTTTCCCTCTATATCCCCCCAGGGGATAATATTTCCACACTCGAAGACATTCTCTCCTGGCTCACCAACACCATTAGCAATGAAACAATAATCTTAGGTGATGTGAATATCAACTGGGCCTCAATCCAGTCTCCCACACACCCACTCAACATCAACCTATATAATTTTTCACAACTTATCATCTCTATAACACACCCCTCAAAATACCTCTCCAACAGCAACATCCTGGATTGGATCTTAGTCTCTCATCCCCATTATTACTCAAACAATGGTACTCTCCCTGATCCTCTTAGTGATCACCTACTCATCTACACCTACCAACTCCCCTTACTACTAGATCGCACCCACAATTATATTACCTTAAGTAACCAAAAAAACTTCAACCCATCAACCTTTGTTAACTCCCTAAAAGCAATAAACTGGAACTGCCTAAAAACCTTACCTTTAGATAATGCAGTTGCCCACTTCAACACAACTTTCTTAAATATACTAGACTTCCTTGCTCCACTAAGAACAAAGGGAATAAAAATTAAAACCGCCCCTTGGCTTACCAAAAACACACTAGCTACAATGCAGCAGAGAGATAAAGTCTGGGCACACTATCAGAAAAATAAGTCCCCCTCACCCTTAATGAATATAAAATACTTAGAAACAGGGTAAAAAAGCTCATCATCCATGATCGACAAAATTACTTTTCTATACTCCAAAACAATAACAAAACAAACCCTCAGAAATTCTGGAAAGGTGTCTCCACTCTACTTAATCCTAGTAAACCTGTCACCCCCACCCCAGACCCTAATGCCCCAGATGCCGACTTAGCTACTCAAGTCAACTCTTTTTTCACTGATTCTATTTTAAAATTAACCTCTTCTTTCTCTAAAACTTTCGCCAACTCACCCCCATCCACCCCATATAACACCCCACCCTGCACTACTACCACTCCCCCTCTCACATCTACCAACTCTATACCCTCTACCACTGCTCCTACTCTCACTTCCTCTACATCTTCTTCACCCACTAATAACCCCTCTCCACACTCCCCACCATTCACACTAAGACCCATACCCACTTCTACTATTCAAAAACTACTTCAGAAACTAAAACCTAGCACTAACGCTCCTGATAACATCTCTTCCTATTTTCTTAGCATATCTGCTGAAGCAACTGCCTACCCCATTAGCATACTAAACAATCACTCTATCCAAGAAGGCATACTTCCCCAAATCTGGAAAAAAGCCTTCATCATACCTTTACATAAGGGTGGTAACAATAACAATGTTAATAACTTTCGCCCCATCGCTATCCTCTCTCCCATCGCTAAACTCCTGGAAAAATGTATTCAACAACTACTTCCTTATCTCTTAGATAACCACTTCCTTATCTCTTAGATAACCACCTGCTAACTCCCACACAACATGGATTCAGACCTTATCACAGCACTATGACAGCACTCCTCTCCTTCCTTGAAACTGAAAATAAAGCCCGGGACTCAGGCCTTATTGTCTCTACCCTTCTACTCGACCTCTCTAAAGCCTTTGATACTATCTCACACAGGCTGCTTCTAAACAAACTTGCAAAACTTAACCTATCTCACTCATCATTGAACTGGTTCTCCAGCTCAGTAAAATGGAAAAAGGCAACCTCCTCATTCCTTAATACCCCAACCGGAGTTCCCCAAGGCTCCATATTAGGACCCCTCCTCTTCAACATATTTATAAATTATTTCCATACCGCTATCCCTCTCTCCAATATCATCCAATATGCAGATGATTCTACCATTATCTGCTCTGCCACATTTATCCCCTCCCTCCTAAAACTAACCCAGGAAGCTTTTTCAACCACTGAGCAATGGATGAACTGTAATCACTTGGCACTAAATGCCTCTAAAACCAAGTTAATGATTTTCACCCCCTCTAAACTCAACTCTATCAATATAAACACCTTCTCTATTACTAGTCAGAATAACATTCCTCTGGAGCTATGTCAGAGACCAAACTACTTGGAGTCCAAATTGACAACCAACTAAAATTCAACTCCCATCTACAACTAAATATCAAAATAACCCATAAAAAATAGGTATGCTTTATCGGCAAAAGTACTTCCTTACAATTGCCACTA
>NC_056739.1:1720179961-1720239417 GCF_019279795.1 Protopterus annectens | reverse complement strand
TTTTAGAAATCAGAGGCATCAGGGTATTGACCACATTTTCTCCCGAGACATGCTCCTCAGCAATGGGTACCAGTGTTGTCTTGGCCAGTTCGGAGCTATCAGAATTATCCTTGGACGTTCTTCTTTGATTTTCAGTAGTACCTTGTGTATCAAGGGAAGAGGTGGAAATGCATATGCTGTCAGGCCTTTCCAGCTGAAGGATAGAGAGTCCACCTTCCATGCAAATGGGTGGAATGTCCTTGTGCAGAATTTTTTGAGCTGGTGATTTAGTGGGGAAGCGAATAGATCTATTTGTGGCATTCCCCATTTCTTTGTGATGGCCTTGAAGATGTCCGGGTGTAGCATCCATTCGTGAGCATCCGAGGTGGTTCTGCTTAAAATGTCTGCTAGGGTGTTCTCTTTTCCCGGTACAAATATTGCCTGTAACTGGATGTTGTAGCTGAGAGCCAGATTCCAAAGGTCCAAAGTCATTCTGCATAGGGGGTAAGAATGAGTGCCTCCCTGTTTGTTGATGTACCACATGACTGTGGTGTTGTCTGTCCTTATCATCAAATGGCCTTCTTTGAGGAATGGTCTGAATTTTAGGATTGCCAGTTTTACTGCCAGCATTTCTTTTTTGTTTATGTGCAGGTGCAGTTGGTCCTGAGTCCACAGTCCTTGCACGCATTTGTCCAGCATGTGTGCCCCCCATCCTAGGTCTGAGGCGTCCGTTGTGATGGTTTGGTTTGCTCGAAGTTTGTGGAAGGGTAAGCCTGGGTTTGACTGGCATGCCCGAGCCCACCATAGGAACTCCTGTTTTAAGCATGGGATTAGTGGTATTTCTGTTTCTAAGCTGTGCCTGTGTTGAGACCATAAATTCTTTAGGTACCACTGTAACTTTCTCATATGCAGTCTGGCATGTGGGACCAAGATTATGCATGATGCCATGAAGCCCAAGGCCTGTAGAACTTTTCTTGCTGTTAGTTTGTTCTGCTTTGCTAATGCCAAGAAGTAAAGAGGGAGCTCTTTTTGTTTTTCTGCAGTTAGGAATGCCATCTGTTTTACTGTGTCCAATTCCGCGCCCAAGAAGGTTCTTGTCTGGGATGGTATCAGCCTTGGCTTTTGTAAATTGACTGTGTATCCCAGGGTTTGTAGCAAGTAAATGACCCTTTGTAAATCTGTTGTCAGCTTGCTTTTGTTGTCCGCTTGTAACAGGCAGTCGTCCAGGTATGGATAAATTTGGATTCCCTGTACTCTGCAGTGAGCGATTACTGATGCCAGGCATTTTGTGAATACTCTAGTTAAAAGCAAATATAATTTACCATTGGATGCATTGCATCAGAGCATTATTTTAACTGGTACATATCCATGTAATAAGTGTAAAGCCTGTAAATATATTGTATCCAAGTTTTCATACATTAATGGTATTAGATTTAGTACTAAACATAATTTCTCTTGTACTTCTGAGTGTATTATATATGCATTACAATGCCCATGCCATAAGACTTATATTGGTGAAACGAAATGTGCCTTTAAGGTGAGGCTTTTAGAACATATTAGGGACATTGAAAACAAAAAAGAAACTAGCCCTGTAGCCATGCATTTTTTGAATGCACATAATGGTGTTAGTAAAGGACTGCAGGGTACTGTTTTGGAACAAATACAAGTAACTGAATATAATAATGTAAATATTAAATCAGCTCTATTGTATAAAGAAGCTGTATACATGCTGAAATTTAAAACAATGTCTCCTTTGGGTCTAAATGAGGATTTTAATTGGAGAGTGTTATTTAATTAATTGCCAATTTTTATTAATTAATTGTATAATTGGCATTTTGTTTTAGTATAAAATGTACTGTGGTTTACTATGGTCTTTACTCCTTGAAGGCTGTGGCCGAGACGTCAGAGTTCTTGAGTTCTTTTAAATAAACTATTGTTGGTGGATCGTTTGGCTGTTGTTTTCCCATCTATCCAGCACCCTGGAATCTCTATCAGAAGGGGTAGGATTTTTAGCAGTAGAGGCTTTAATGCCCTTGGGACCCTGAAAAATGGTTTTGGGATCAGCAGTAGGATTTTTGAAAAGGAATTTGTGGGAGTCAGGAATCATGTAGTATCTGTCTGGCTTAATAGGAGCCAGAGGCACAGAATCAGGAGTCGTAATGAATTCTGAAAAACACATCAACAATGTTTAAACAGGAGGTATATGCGGAGGAAGAAGAAAATCCCTAAGTCTCTTTTTAGATTCAGAGAAATCCTGACTTTCAAAAGAGAAATCCACAGGGGGAGAAACAGCAGGAATGGAATCTTCAGCATCAGAGTCCTCATAAGTAGGTATAGATAAATCCTGTTCAGCAGAAGAATCAGAAGAAATAGAATCCTGATCAGAAGATTCATAATCAATGCCTTGCCTTGGCCTCTTAACAGTAGGGGGTTGGCTACCCCTGATCAAGGTAATTAAATCTTCAGCCATTTTGATCATTTGCTTTTTAGGCATAGGGGCCTGCACACGAGACCCAAGCGTCGTTTTTTTAGACAGAGAAGTAGATTTTGGCCTTAGTTTTGAAGATGGCATCAGTTTAATATACAAATCTTTAGGCCTGAAAACACCCTCAGAAACCAGTGCCTGCAAAGTGGCTCTGGACCCATCTAAGGTAGAGACATCCGCGGGTTTAATACTTAAAACATCTCGCGGCACACCAGACTCTGAATGGGTCTCAGTAGAGGCCTGCAAATCAAAAGTAGCGGGCATCAGGGGCTGCGAAAGCGCCTCACTGAGTACTGGCAAACTAGCGACTGGCTTAGGGAAGCGTCGTCAGTTTTGGACCTCGACGGCCTGTCTCTGTCTTTTTCTTTGCATTTTTTAGGTATTCCAGTAGTCTGATTGCTAACAGACGTCATTTCTGGATAGTTAAATCATGAGCCAAAATATTAAGATGCAAAAATAAACCGACGTTTAATAATGCGTTGATTAAATCTACACAAAATCGGCAACAAGGTACATTATGATTAGGGCCTAGGCAAGGGATACAGTACAAATGAAAATCCTTATGAGGTATTTGCTTCTCACAAGTAATGCAATTATTAACTTTTACTGACATCGGTAAGGAGCAAGAAAAAATTTCCCCAATGGGGTACTTAGCTTTTAGTTGAAGACTTTGGTTCTGAAACTTGAAAACGAAAATTTCAGGTGTCGGACGACTGGCACTTGCGAACTGCTTCTGCTTTGAGCACCGCGCAGCGAGAAAGACTGATTTAATGGTGTCGGCTGCATGTTTTATACCCCTGATGACCTGACGTCATGGAAGAAGGGACAGCAACTGACGCAGGACCAAAGACTTTATTAATCAGGCCGACTGAGGGCTACCTGCAAGCAGATAACCCAAATGTAATGACTGCAACAGTGAAACACAAAGAACATCTCTTGGTAATGAGATGTGCCACATAGGACTTTCTGACCACAGTGTCAATGTGGTGGTCAAAGGAGAGGTTGCCTTCAACCTGTTACCCCAGATCTCTTATAACGCATTCAGTGGGCTACCATCAATGTGGTAATTAGTGGGAACGGAGTTTTTCCCAAAGGGAATGATAAAGCATTTTTTGGCATTAAGCTTAAGGCCAGCAGATTACCCAAATGTAATGACTGCAACAGTGAAACACGAAGAACATCTGACAACACAGCCGGGTGAGCCTCCGGGTTTGTAATGACCTCGAAAGAAACACCTGGCAGAGACTGGACAGCAGAGGATTCCGGTCATACCTTTTTCACCTCCTTCTTCCCCAACAGCTGACCCTCGGGGCTGGAGATTCCTTCCATTGCATCTTTAGCGAGAAGCTTAAGACACGGACTCTCAAGAAACAAGGAAAGGGAAAAAAGTCTACTGCTAACCGTTTCTGGAACAAATGCCTGACAAACAGAACAATAAGTACGGTCATCAGAAGCGCCTAGACAAAAAAAAAAAAAAAGACACTTATTGTGGTGGTTTATATGGGGAATCTGTCTCCCACACTAGCATTTACCCTTCCTGGAAAAAAAAAAAACAAAATTCCACCAGGGCACATTTTTGCAACTGTAACAGAAGTCAGCAAACAGGCACAGGAAGTCACTGAAGAAAGAAAATGCATTCAACTGGTAGAAAACGGACACAGGTAAATAGACCGATGGTAAAAAGATGCATTCAGACTGACAACAAAGAAGTTCTGATTATGGTATGCCTGAATGTCACCTTTATGCCCTATGCTATGGAAGGAGCATTTGGGTGACATAGGTTCATAGGTGTGTACTAAGATAATGGCCCTGGGGCCTTTACAAGCCTAGCTCATAGAAGTGCCCTGGCATTGTACTGCCCATCATTGGAGTGATCCCCGGGGTGTACTTTCTATTTCCCATCCACTCATCAAGATTTCTCTTGAAGAGGGCTAGTGAGGTGCTCTGCTTGACATGTATGGGAAGTCTATTCCAGAGCATGGGGAGTCTCTGGGTTATGAAACCTGTCCTCCAGCATGTTCTGTTGACTGTGGTAATGAGGCTGAGGTCTCCGCAGCATGTGGTGCCGAGGGATTGGGATTTCTTTAGATGTAACATTTCTAACAGAACTGGGTCAGACATGGCTTTGTTAGTCAAGCAGAGATCGCCTCTTAGTAGAAGATATGATACAGAGAATATCTGGAGTTTTTTGAGTATGTCTATGTAGGACATGTGTTTAAGGCCTAGGATCCTCTTCATGAGGTACTTTTGTGGCCTCTCCAGCTGCTGCAGGTGTCTAGTGAGGTACATGCCAAATGGGGCATTAAACTCTATGATTGGTCTAATGAGGGAAGAGTAGAGAAAAATGGTGACCTCTTTCTTCCTGGATGCAAAACCCTTGGTAATGAGATGTGCCGCATAGAAAGACTTTGACCACAATGGCAACATTTGCATACCTTTTAAAATCAACAAGTTGTCTTTAGTAGACTGGCTGGAAGTTTGGGCTTCCACAGCAGGAAATCCCATCTGTTAATAACACTACAGCAGTAAATGTAAGGACATCCTCCTGTCCTCCCTGGACTTTACCATATGTCTGCAAAAATCCAACACTGTTCCATCCAGCAGGACAGCTTTCCCTGGGGGCCCTCCTGGACTCTTCTCTTCAGCAAGCCTTCCCTCACCAGACAAGGTCTCCTTTTTGACCCCTTACTTCAAAATAATCCAGCAGAAACAATGCATCTCAGACATAGAGTTTGTCCAGGCACTGGGCTAAATAGCATCTTGTATCCTCATAGTCCCCCTGGCTAGGCTGTACATGAGGAAACTCCAGTGGTACCTCAAAGATGTGTGTTGCCAACACTCAGTCCCAGGTGACCGAGATACAGCTGATTCCTTGCCTCAAGGAGGAGTCTGCATAGTGGGCACAGGCTTGTGCACAAAATCAGGGCTTTCCATTCAGATTCACTCCCCATGGCCAGAATCTGACCACATATGTCTAGAGAGAGCAGTGGGGGCTCAATTCCAATCCCAAGGGAAGTGGAAGACTCGGTTCAAGGACAAGCACAAACTGGAAAGAGCTCAGGGCAGTGCAAAAAGGCCTGGCATCTTTAAAAGAAAAATGGGAGCCAGGTGTCCTGTTAGTCAAGACTGACACCACAGTCATGTGGTATATATACAAGAAATGGGACACCCACTCCTACCCTCTATCTTTTAGAAATGCAGGTTTGAGAAAGTGCTCACTCTCTGGGGTTGCACCTCCTGGCACAATACCTTCTAGGTGTCCAAAATACTGTAGATCAGCTCAGCAGAAACCTGATGGACCCCTACAAATGGCATTTGCATTCGGAAATATTTCCCAATGTGGTCCAGAGATGGGGAGTCCCACAGATAGACATTTCTGCCACCAAGGAAAATGCCCAATTGAAAAGATTCTTCTCCAGGAACAAATAGCAATCAGCCTGAAGAACAGATGCTTTCTCTTTCCCTTGGACTCATCTTTTCATTTATGCATTCTCTTGCTGCCTCTTCTCCCTCAGGTGCTTTTAAAGACAACAGAACAGGGCCCAAGGGCAATATTGACAGTCTTAGACTAGCCCAGGCAGTGCTTCTATCCTCTGCTTCACAAACTCACCAACCACAGTTGATGGCTGTTGCCTCAGAGAGTCATCTAACTCAGGACAAGGGAAGGATTAGGTACCCCTACCTGCAGATGCTCAGCTTTGGAACTTGGATAATTCCACAACATTCAGGACCAAGCCTGCCCTACACAAAACAGATTCAGGACATTAAGGAGGCTAGAAGACCTAGCACTAGAAAAGCATACTGGGCTAAATGGAAAAGTCTCAGCTGTAGCACCAGAATCTTGATTCAGCCCAGATTTCCTTCATTCTAGACTACCTGGCTAGTCCGGTTGATAAAGGCCTTTCCTACTCCTCCATTAAAATCCATGCAGCTGCCATTTCGGCCCATATTACCCACTCTTCTTGTCTTTTGACCATCCTCTGTTAAAGCAATTTCTTAGGGGAGTCATCCACATCAGACCTCCCAGGAGGCCACCTTCCCTCCACGGGACCTTAATTTTGTTCTGGAAAAACTGAATGTGCCTCCTTTCACACCAGCAGCCTATGCCCATCTAAAGTTCTAATTTGGAAAACTGCCCTTCTGCTGCCTCTCACCTCAGCTAGAAGAGTCTCTGAGCTGCAGGCTCTCATGGCGGTGAAGCCATTCCACATCTTCCACCCAGGTAGGGTTTCTCTCAGAAGTAACCCTTCCTTCATGCTCAAGGTGGTCACGGACACTTCTCTTAAATCAGGCCTTTCACCTACCCACATTCTTTTCCAACCCCCAGAACCAAGGGGAAAGAATACTTCATTCTTTGGATGTGCATAAGCAGCTCCATTACTATCTTGACACAACAAAAGCCTTGAGAAAATCTGACCAACTCTTTGTGACCTTTGCCCAGACTCTGATGGAAAACCAGCTTCTAAACAGACCATCTCAAAATGGATCTCCCACTGCATCTTATTTTGTTACAGCCATCATGGAAAAAAGTTGCCTGAGGCTCTAAGATCACACTCAACTAAGGCTACTGTTACCTCTGCTGCCTCTGGAGTCCCTACTAAGAACATTATGGAAGTTGCCACCTGGTCATCCGTGCACACCTTCACCAAACACTACCACCTAGTAGCCTTTTCCAGGTCTAGAACAGGATTCACTGCCACTCTGCAGGGCATCCTAATCGCCTTCCACCCGCATTTCAGCTTTGGGCATCTTCTCACAAGTCAGGACTATGTAGGATATCAGGAAGGAAATTTCCTTCATTTATCTATTTGTCTGACACCTGCTGAAGGGGAACTGTGATTACTATTGGGCTTTTATTTTAATTATGAAGCTACCAAGATTCTGGGATTTCAGTTTTTTTTTTTCTAACTGCATTTTTAACACCTTTACTGAATCATCACTTAAGACATAAGCAAACACATTTCTTTGTGAACTGCTTATCCAATCACTTCTCCACCAAAACATTATTCTGCATGCATTGTTCTCACAGTTTGTTTTTTTCTGTGTAATTTGCTCCAACCCTTTCCTAAAGATTCCACTTCTAGTTATTTTATATCGGTTACAATATGCAACCCTACAAATACAGTTGGTGTAGACTGATTTCCATTTTCTAGCAATTGCTTTTTAGGTAGCCACCAGAAGTAAACTTAGCAAAGCCTTATATATATCCAGGCAATTCAGATATTGTATCCCAGCTCAAAAAATCATTTTCTTAGTTACACCCATTTGCTCAACCAATATTTCTTACAGAGTACTCTCTAGGGAATTGCTGAAGTTTGCCAACTAATCACCCTCCTACAACATATGTTCCTATTACCTTTTTCTTCCCCATACATTTGCCATCTATCCAAGAAAAAATCTTTGGAGCCTGCTTGGGTATAAAAATACCTATGCAAACACGTCCAATCAGATATCCCAATTCTTCCAGAATCTGTTGCATACTTGGCAGTTATCATATGTTCTCTCATTGTTTACTTGTGAATTGCTTACCCAGTCTCTCTTACCAATCTTTTCTAACCTCCTGTGATTTCTATAGTTATCATGCTATATTTTACATGCCCTACTAATTATCCCTTTAACAGCAGCTTCTGTTCTAGGTTCAACTTAAAAAAAAACTTTACCAGAGCAGGTCTTCCACTTAGGATTCCCCTAGCCTTTTCTCTTCGACTATACTCTGATATCAATCCCTGATAGGGAAGACAGACTCTGGCCTACAGTCTAAATGTCTCCTTGGCCTCTTCCCATTCTACTACATTTTCCTCTATAGTTATATGGTCCCAATACATTTGTTCCTTTGCCACTTCTCTCCAATAAATTCCATTCCCTCTCTTGCCTATTCTCTGTAACCCTGATTGCAGCCACCCCTATAAGCAAAATCTCCTTTGTCCATTCTCATTCACACATGATTAATAAGCTAATAGTACAAAAGCCTTTACAAGCCTTGCCAATAAAACCCAAGATATAAAAACATTGTAACTTAATTCCCCACATATGGGATGGGGTAATATCAGGATGATGGGCCTTTGGGTGTTGGAGCCCTGAGTCATTTTACATTTACACAATACTTCCTAAAGATCACAGAGACAATGCCTCACAACAAGAGAATTCCTCAGCATTAGGATACATGGCACATGGCATCCTGTATTCCTCATGGTTCCCTTGGCCAGGCTACACATGAGGAAACTCCAGTGGTACCTCAAATGTGTGGTGCCAGCATGCACAACCCCTCTCAACCTTGATACAGCTGATTCCTTGCCTCAAGGAGGAATTTGCATAGTGGGCATGAGCTTGTGCTCATTGTGATGGCCTCTCTAGCCCGAGCCAGTAATCAAGGAGCCACAATCTTCACCATTAACACCGGTGAGAGACTGCCACTAATAACAGGAATGGATTTAAACAGTATTTTAAGATGCAGCTCTCTGCATCAAGCACAATTTCCCCAAACAACACACAGGGAACACTCTCCAAAACTGGGACTGGACTCTGTCTCTCCATATCCCAAATAAGACTCACTTTGGAGCACTGTCCCAGTTCCAAGTAGCTGACACACCCACACCTGGGTATTTGACTTTCTCACACACACACACACACACACACACACACACACACACACACACACACACACACACACACACACTACTGTGAAAGGCTGGCACAGATTTACTGTGTCCCCCTCTACCCAGACTATAAGGTAACCACACTGCCACCAGTCAGCTACACTCAGGCCCTTACAAGGGTATCCAATTATGCTGAGTAAAATCAATACTGATATAAATGGTAGACTAACCAAGCCAGGCTTTTCGGAGTGGCCACGGCATCACTAAAATAAGTACAAGTACTCTCAAAATGTTTAAAGTATTCTCTAAAAAAACAGCCGCAATGAAAGGTATAAAATATTTAATAATAAATAAAATAGAAAACATTAGAATACTAAAAGTACAATAAACAGCAAATTTTCAGTTACAGGAGAAATAAAGTACAGTTTTGTACCTACCATAAATGTAGATGTCCGATAGGTATGCATCTGCAGTCATAACACATGGGTTGTCCTGCCTCAGGCAGCCCTTCGGTCGGCCGGATTCCAAAGTCTGGGTCTGGCCTCGGCTGATGTCGCACTTTCCCGGCGCGAGCGTCTGGGGTATAAAAGCATCAGCCGACGCCATTTTCCTCAGTTTTTCTTGCCCCAGATGCCAGGTGCCCTCTAGGAAGGATAAATTTGGATAAATGCTGAAAAGTTCCAAACATTTGCAAATTATATACAAGAATAAACAAACAAATACACCATAACAGATTCCCCCAGCTAGCTAAAAGAGGGGTAAGCACCCTAGGAATACCACAGAGGGGAAGGAGGGAGGGTAATCCTGACTGCAGATGCATACCCATCGGACATCTACATTTATGGTAGGTACAAAACTGTACTATGTCCTTCAAGGATGCATCTGCAGTCATAACATATGGGTAGAATACCATAGCCAATCTGGGGGAGGAGGTACTAAGAAAAGGATGGTGTAGTTAAGATCCCCTGCAGGACTGCAGTTGCAAACCCTGCTCTGGATCTAGAGTATAAAGGTAGATTGTAATGCTTGGCAAATGTATGCACGGAGCTCCAAGTAGCAGCTTCTAAAATGTCCTTGGTAGCCACCCCGTAGGAAGGCTGTAGTGGTGGCCGTGGCCCTTGTGGAGTGAGGCCTGATATTTTCAGGAACTGTCTTTCCATGAAAGGAGTAGCAAAAGCGAATGCAATTTCCTATCCATTTTGAAATTGTCTGTTTGGAAATTGCTCTTCCTTGCACCCCAGCTGCATATGCTACAAAAAGTTGGTCAGTTTTTCTGCTAGTTTTTGTTCTGTCCAAGTAGTAGCGTAGTTGTCTGTGTATATCCAGGGTGTGCAATAGTTTTTCCCCTTTATTCTGTGGATTAGGGAAGAACGTAGGCAAGTGAATAGCTTGGTTCAAGGATACCCTAGATAGCACCTTTGGCATAAAAGTAGGATTGGTTCTTAGTGACACTCTGTCCTGGTGGAAGATTAGAAAAGGTTGCACTGCCATTAATGCTTGTAACTCAGATACTCTTCTTGCTGAAGTGTTTGCCAGAAGGAATGCAGTTTTCCAAGATAGAAACTGTAGATCCGCTGATGCTGCTGGTTCAAAAGGAGGTAATGTCAGTTTTTCCAGCACAAAGTTGAGATCCCAGGCAGGTATAGGGGGTCTTATTGGAGGTTTAACATTTTTGATTCCTCTCAGGAATTGTCTGAGGAGAGGGTGTGAGAAGATAGGTGGATCCACATTGTATTCTGCTGAAATTGCTGAAGCATGAATCTTAATGGAAGAAAAGGACAGGCCATTGTGGAACAATTCTGCTAAATATTCAAGGATATGCGCTAGGTTTGCCACTGTGACATCTGTGCCCTTTGATGTGCTCCAAATGAGAAATCTCTTCCATTTAGCTGAGTATGTCTTCCTTGTGGAAGGCCTGCGAGCCTCCAGGATAATGTCCTTCACCCTCTGAGATAAAACAGTTTGGTTGGGATTTAAGGAATTTTCCAGGCAGTTAGCTGCAATGTTTTCAAGTTGGGATGCAGGGTCTTGAAATTGTTCTGCATTAGAAGAAGAGGCCATAGGGGGAGAGGCCATGATTTTGCCCGAGACATGCTTCTCAACAGTGGATACCAGTGTCGTCTTGGCCAGTTCGGAGCTATTAGTATCACTTTTGGCTGTTCCTCCCTGATCTTCAGTAGAACCTTGTACATCAATGGGAGAGGTGGGAAGGCATATACCATTAGGGCTTTCCAGCTGAAAGAGAGAGAGTCCACCCTCCAAGCTTGTGGGTGGTATATGTCCTTGAGCAGAATGTCTTCAGTTGATGGTTGAATGGGGAGGCGAACAGATCTATCTCCGGCATTCCCCATGTCTTTGTTATGAGTTTGAAGATGTCTGGGTGCAGCATCCATTCGTGTGCATCCATAGTAGTTCTGCTTAAGCTGTCTGCCAGTGCATTTTCTTTCCCTGGCACGAATTGGGCCTGTAGTTGGATATTGAGATTCAGGCATAGATCCCACAGACTCATAGCCATCCGGCACAGAGGGTAAGAATGTGTGCCTCCCTGTTTGTTTATGTAACACATGACTGTGGTGTTGTCTGTCCTTATTAACAGATGTCCTTGTTGGAGGAAGGGTTTGAACGCCTCGATTGCATGCCTCACTGCCAGCATTTCCTTTTGGTTTATGTGCATGCTTAGCTGCCCTTGAGGCCATAGGCCTTGGATACATTTGTCCTCCATGTGTGCTCCCCATCCTCGGTCTGAGGCGTCCGTGGTGATGGTCTGCCTTGTTCTTGGTTTGTTGAAAGGCAACCCTCTGTTGGATTGGCAGGCCTGAGCCCACCACAGGAATTCCTTTTGAAGGCATGGAATGATTGGTATCATGGTTTCTAAACTGTGACTGTGTTGAGACCATACACTCCTTAGGTACCATTGTAATTTCCTCATATGCAGTCTGGCATGTGGGATTAGAATTATGCAGGATGCCATGTAACCCAGGGCCTACAGGATTTTCCTTGCAGTAAGCTGAGTTTGTCTTGTCAGAATCATGAAGTAATCTGGAAGTTGTTTTTGTTTTTCTTCTGTGAGAAAGGCCATTTGGGTGTTTGTGTCCAGATCTGCACCCAAAAAGGTTATCCTTTGGGATGGTACTAGTCTTGACTTTTGGATGTTGACTGTGTATCCCAAGGTCTGTAACAGGTGTATGGCATAGGCCAAGTCCTTTAACAATTTTTTCTTGTTGTCCGCTTGTATTAGGCAGTCGTCCAGGTATGGATAAATTTGAATTCCCTGTAGTCTGCAATGAGCAATTACTGATGCCAGGCATTTCGTGAATACTCTGGGTGCAGTAGATAAGCCAAAAGGCAATGCTGAGAGTTGATAATGCTCTGATCCTGCAAGAAATCTGAGGTGTCTTCTGCAGCTTGGTCGGATAGGGACGTGCAGGTATGCCTCCTTGAGATCTAGAGTCACCAGCCAAGACTCCTTGCCCAGCATGGGAAGAAGTTGCTGTAGGGTCAGCATTTTGAATTTTGGCACAATGAGATAAGTGTTCAGAGCGGACAGGTCAAGAATAGGCCTCCATTGATTTTCTTTCCTTGGTACAAGGAATAGTCTGGAGTAAAATTCTTGGCCTTGTTCTGAGCATGGTACCTTTTCTATAGCTTTCATCTGAAGTAAATTGCTGATTTGTCTTAAAGCCTCTGCCTTCTGATTTGGTGGAAGGTTTGGCATTCCTCTTCTTTTTGGCAAAGTGTGGAAGTGAAACCTGTATCCTTTGTCTATTATTTGCAATGTCCATGTATCCTTTGTAATATAATGCCAGTTTTTTGAGAATAAGGCCAGCTTTCCGCCCAAGGGTGCTTCTAATTGATCGCTGGTAGGCGGAATCAGAGTCAAGTCATTGAGTCTGTCCCGTAGTAGTGGTTGTTGCTGTAGCTGTTGCACTACTCCTCTGGTTGTCAGGCTGCCACTGACGGCCTCTGTAGGAGCCCTTCGATTGACCTCTGCCTCTAGAGTGCCTGTTCCTGCCTCTCTGGGCTCTGTCCGAGTCTAGAAAGGACCAATTCTTTGTAGGCCAGTTTCTGCTGAATCTCGGTGGTTGAACTTGCAGGAAATCTTTAACTGTTTGCACAGATTTTGCTTTTTCTTTGACATTTTTAGAATCTCCTGAGCAGGGGAGCCAAATAAATTTTGTTTCTCCATTGGAGCATCGAGGAGTTTAGCTTTGACATGGTCTGGCAAAGATTGCTCCTTCAGCCAGGCATACCTACGAATAACTGCCCCAGTCATAGCTGATCTAAATGAAGCCTCCAGTGCATCATAGCCACATTTTAAGAAATGATTACTAACCTGCTGTGAGTTATGTACCAAATCCTGAAGGGATTTACAGTCTAGGGGTTCAGGAGAAGAAAGATTCTTATTCAGTTCATCTAACAAATACTCTTGGTACTGTATCATATGGAATTGACAGTTTAATGCCCTGACAGAAAGAGTTGCAGATGTATACACCTTCTTTCACCATCTCTCTAAAGCTCTAGACTCTCTTTCAGAGGGTAGAGGATTTTTGGCAGTAGCGACTGCAACCCCTTTAGGGCCCTGAGAAATAGTTTCTGGGTCTGCAGAATGGGCTTTATACAGATGGAAATGAGAATCCGGGACCCTGTAATATCGGTCAGGTTTGGCAGGGGCCGGAGGAAGAGTATCAGGGGCTGTACAGACATCATTGTACACATCATCAATTACATTTAGAACAGGAGGTATAGCTAAGGGCCTATGCTGAAGCAAATGCAAAAAGGTCCTTAATCTTCTTCTAGAATCAGAGAAATCCTGACCTTGCCATTGAAAGTGCTCTCTCATGGAGTGTAAAGTCTCCCCAAAGGAAAACTCTTCAGGAGGGGAGGCCGAGGGGATAGATTCCTCTGCATCTGAATCCTCATAAGGCGAGTAAGGCCCTTCCTGGTGGTCTGACAACTCAGATCCATCCGTGGAATCATCTGAGGAATGTGGTTCAGAGGGGTCAGTCCTGGGCCTTTTGTCTGGAGGAGGTTGAGAGGCCCTGTCCGGGTGAGGTTGTGAACCCCTAATTAAGGAGATAAGGTCCTCAGCAAGGCTGAGGATCTGTGAACTAGAGGAAGGCCTCTGGGGAGCAGATCTGGCAGGCAAAACTTTAGAAAGTTTGGCAGCTTTAGCCCTAGAAAAGGCCTTAATGGACATAGAAGCTGGGGGCCTAGCTGCCCCACGTGCAGGGGTAGAAATGTCCAAAGGTAAGGTGTCGGACAATTCCTGAACACTAGCTTCGGTAGGTAGTTCTGAAGCAGACTCAGCCGGGGCCTCTCGGGCCTCGGTGGTTGGGAGCATGGTTTCGGAAGAAGGAATAACAGAGGACTCTGTTTCGGCCGAAACAGAGACACTCGCCGTAGGCCTAGCCGTGGTTTCAGCCAAAACCGCGGGCCGCGAGTGTCTGTCCTTTTCCTTGCGTTTTTTGGCCATATGCGAAGTCGGAGTCTCCGACGGCATTTTATAAGCAAAAGCGGCTCCAAAAAATTCCTCTGCGAACTCCGACCGACGTCTAAGAGTTCGTTGGTTGAAGGAGGCACAGGCTAAACAGGCCGATATGTCGTGGTCTGGGCCTAAGCAAGGAAGGCAGTAAGAATGGAAATCCTTATGAGGTATTTGTTTCCCACAAGTTAAACAATTATTTACTTTGTCTGACATTGGCTGAGGCAAGAAAGAGTCCCCAATGGGGTACTTAGCTTTTTTCGAAGTCTTCGGTAGCTGAAATCACTGGATCTGACCGACCGGCACTTGCGAACAGCTTCTGCTTCAGGCACCGCGCGGCAAGAAAGACTGAGGAAAATGGCGTCGGCTGATGCTTTTATACCCCAGACGCTCTGACGTCGGGGAAAGTGCGACATCAGCCGAGGCCAGACCCAGACTTTGGAATCCGGCCGACCGAAGGGCTGCCTGAGGCAGGACAACCCATATGTTATGACTGCAGATGCATCCTTGAAGGACATCAATAACAGCTGGACGGATTCAAACCTTTTGTTTTAGCTGATCCAGGATGGTTTGATGATATTTAATCATGTGAAATTGACAGTTGAGAGCCCTCATGGTTAGGGTGGCTGAGGTATATACTTTTTTCCCAAATTTGTCAAGGACCATGCTCTTTTTATCCATATGCAACAAATTTCTAGCTCTCACCTCTTTGGGTCCTGGGGTAACCACCTCTGGATCAGCAGATGGATTTTTGAAAAAGCATTTGTGGGTGTCCTGCACCCTATAAAACCGGTCTGGTTTTCAACGGGCTGGGGAAAAAAAATCAGGATTCAAGGATGAATCTAGGAAGACATCCTCAACTACCTCTAAACTAGGGAAAATAGCAAGAGGTTTTGTTCTGGCAGATCCAGGAATTCCCTTATTCTCTTTTTAGACTGAGGATATTCCTGTGATTCCCACTGGAAATGTTCCCTCATAACATGGAGTCTCTTCAAAGGTAATATCCTCTCGGGGGGGGGGGGGGGGGGCAGATGCCAGGTTCTTTTCAGAATTAGATTCCTCAAAAGTGAGGGAAGGTCCTTCTTCAGAATCAGACCCGCCTAAGTCAGAATTCTCAGAAGATTCAAAAGGATCTGGAAAAACTTCAGAAGTAGGATCCCTTTTCCTTTTTCCTGAGGAAGGATCCATGGTGGCTTGTCTAGATCTGACTATGGAAATCAGGTCTTCAGCTATCGTAACCAAGTCTTGCTGATATCCCTGAGAAAGGCAGCTGATAGGCCTAAGAGAATGACCTGCAGAAGCACCCCTGTTAGGAGTCGCTTTGACCTTAGTCCTACGGACATCCAAAATTCTGACACCTGCATCGGAGAAATGAGAAACTGGTGTAGGCAGAAGCCGCAAGGAGCCTCAGCCAGTTAAAGTGCGGTCATTGGAAGCAGAGCTCTGCTAAGCAGCCCTGGACCCGACCAACGAGCTGAAAGTAAGGGCTTGTGCAGAAGTAGAGGGATACAGTGGCATGTCAGACTCCAAAAGGGTCTCGACAGAGGCCTGCGCCAACAACTCAGACATAGAAGGTGGCTGAGAAAGTAACTCTCCTTCAATGATCACAAGCCTAGAAGGAAAAACAGATGGAAAATGGTTGTCGTTCAAGGCCCTAAGCTTGGGTCTCTAATCTTTTTGGACAAACCATTAACCGAAGAACCATAAAAACTCAAAATCCAGCAAGAAACAGTCACCACCAATACCAAAACACGGATTTATTTAACACTTTCGCCAAAGTTAATATCAAATGACTTCCACAGAATACAAAATCACTTAAACACCAGTTATTTAAATACAACAAAAATCACGACAAACTCAACCAATAAAAATGTCAATAATAAATGAGATAATTTTGCAATAATTAAGAGTAAAACCATTCTCCTAATCAACTTAATCACACACAACTTTAAAATAAACAAATAAGTCAACATTAAAAAACTGTGACAATAAGACATAAAACCAGTGTGTCAAAAATTGAAATCATTCATATATTATATGACCTGAGCCTTAATAAACTGCCTATACTGATAGAATCATTCAAACCTGGGGGGACTGATGCATTAAGCCTAACCTGCCAACAGAGTTCTTTAAACTCTAGTAAGTCCTCCCATGGTCCCCCTCTCATTTCTATTTTTACCCCTTCTAGTACTGCAAATTTAAATTCGTGTGTGGGACTTTTTTGCATGTGCTTAAATAAAACATTATTCATGTTGGAATTTCTAAAATCTCTGACATGCTCATAAACTCTCTCAACTTTCTCTTGGTCTTCCGTATATCCTATAACCCTATATCCTTTACACATTTTGCACAGGGCAGCATACACCACCCCTTTAGAGTTAAATGAAAATCTGCCATTGGGTTTGATAAAAAAAATATTAATTATTCTATCTGTATTGAACACATACTTGCATTGAGTGCAATACCCACACTTTCTTTCATAGTGTACACTTCACACTTCTCATTACTTTCAATCAAATTTTTAATAGTACTTAATGATAAGTATATAATACTTTAAAATAATACTTTGAGGGGAACAAGAAAAGTGTGGGAGTTGCACTCAATGCAAGTATGTGTTCAATACAGATAGAATAATGATTAACAATTTTTTAAATGTTGACTTGTTTACTTTAAAGGTCTATGTGATTACGTTGATTAGGGGAATAGTTTCGCTCTTAATTACTGCTTAATTATCTCATTTATTATTGACATTTTTGTGCTGCGGTAGTGTTGTCGCCTCCCAGTTAGACATTGCCCGTTCGATTCTCAGTTAGAGTGTCTTCTGTGTGGTGACATGCGTGAATGGGCGCTCCTTCGTTGAAGGTTGTGCATTAGGCCTGGCAAGCCAGCACGTAAAAATCTACTGCCAATCATTAGCGGACTGGAGTTCCGCTGTGGCAACCCCTAACCGTGAAAAAGCCGAAAGACACAACAACATTATTGACATTTTTATTGGTTGAGTTTGTCATGTGATTTTTGAAATTTCATATTTAAATAACTTGTGTTTAAGTGATTTTGTATTCTGCGGAAGTCATTTGATATAAACTTTGACAAAAGCGCTAAATAAATCCACTTTTTGATATTGGTGGTGACTGTTTCTTTCGAGCTGGATTTTGAGTTTTGATGGTTTTTCGGTTACTGGCTTGTTTCGGGAAGATTAAACACTAAGGAAGCTAGCTAAGATCTCGGCCCTACATCTGATAGTCCTAGAATTAAAGTGGCCACAAAAATGGCAACTAGGGACGTCGTGATCTAGGCCTAAACAGATGAAACAAAGCAAATGGAAGTCTTTGTATGGAATCTGCTTACTACAGAGGAAATTGTTTACCTTATCTGACATGAGTTAGAGAGAAGAGAGCTCCCCAACGGGGTACTTACCTTTCTGACAAATTCTCTGGTGTGAATTGACGAACCACTGAAACACTGCTTCAGACTCTGATGGCAAAAAAAGACTGGTATCATGACACTGGCTGGCTTCCTATATACCCTAGCGCACGGACGTTGGTTTGGATGTCCATCAGCCTAAGGAGGAGGGGAATTTTTCTCTGGTAGTTGGGCCGGCCAAGGGCTTTCATGGCAGGCAATCCCACAAGTCAGGACTGTAACAGTGAAACATGAAAAACATCCAAGCTGCTGCATCCCACTAAGAAAGGTAGCTGACTCTACCCATGAGAGATGGATTGTCTTTCTGACAAAAGTTAATTCATCTTCCAACTTAGGGTCTTCTACAAAATACATAAAAAAAAAAAAAAAAACATAACAGAAATTCCCTATAGGCAGAGATCCCAACTGTCCCTATTCTTGATGAAAATTCCTATTTTCAGGAGTGATTTAGGATGTCCCAATTTTTGGAGGCATGTCCTTACTTTCAGACTTAATTCAGCCCTTCACACATTTTTTAAATCCTGCCCCATCACATGTGATTTCTGAAGCGGTGTAGTACACAGAAAACCACAACATACTAGTAGCAACAGTAATTCAAACATGACACACATCTTAAAGCTACCATTTTCTGCAGAAAAAAATAAATGACCTTATGTGGTAGAATTTTGTGGCACAGTCCATTAACGTCTACAGATCCGATACGGTCTCTTTGATAATCTGCTTATATTTTCTCTTCATTTTATCACTCTGTTTTTTAAACATGCATTTCTGAGTCCTACTGCAAAGCTTGAAGAGTTTGTGCTATTAGGTATTCAAATTTTATGTTAATTAGATAATCAGATTTTTAGCAGACTATTCCTGTTTTTCAAGGGCCTTTGTTCCTATTTTCAGTGTTTGCAGCATGAGAGGTATGCCTACGGGTCAGATGAAAACTGTTAACATAAAGGTGACGAAATATCATGCAGTTTAACTTCATCTTTTTCAGGGATTCCCTGTATGATTTGGAAAACACCTCCCGTGTGTACTATTTTTAATCTCTGATATTCACAATTCAAACTCACTGATAACCAGGTAGGAGATATAAAGACTTTAAATAAGAAAGTAGTTTCAATACTTCCACTCAAACACATTTGAAAAGTATGGCACACCAAACTAAGTATGCTCATCTTTACTATTCAGTCTTTTGCATTTTATTTACTAGCAGAAATATTTTATTAGAAGAAATGCATTAGAACAATATTCTGAATAAGCATAAAATGGTATCTGAAATTTTCTTTTGTAAGACTTCAACTTAACAGATTAAGAAAAAAAAATTCAACACCGTTTACGTCTTATTTAGCAAAAGCTTTTTGATCCACTTGTTCTTTCTACCTTTGACACAGACATTAAACAATAAAAAAGGAATTTTCCATGTAAGCAATTTAATATAATACATAATGTATATGTGCTATCATCAGAATAGCTACTTACATAATTCTGTATAAGGTCTGGGTGGTTCTTCTCAATTCCATCATCCAGGATAGTCACCACTACTTCTTTTCCAGTGTAGCCCAGCTCCCAGGCTTCTTTAACATTAAGATCTCGCTGATTTGTACTGTGCTGTATGGAGGTTCAAACAAAGTGTCAAAATAATACAGAAAAGAAAGCAGAAGAAAATTACACTGCTTATCAATCAATGGTATTCTAAATGGCAGTTTACAGTCTACAGAAGTATTCATACTTGCCATATGACATGCTGTATGAAAACTTGCTTTCCCCACATCATATACATTTGTGCGTCTCCAACAGCTCTCTATTAATGTAAATAAAACATTTAAAATGTAAATCTCCAACACTAAGAAAGAAATGCATTAACTCAAAACTTAGTGCGGTTGTTTAAAACATATCCCTTGTTTATCACATCAAGCAAGAGTGTTAAGCATGCTTATTTAGGAGAAAGCAAACTGTCATGGACTGCATTTCGACTGCATTTACCTCAAAAAAGAAGATATCAAATGTGTATAAATTAATTATATTTATCAAATATCAAAATTCTATTATTTATTCTAAACACTGGACTAATCTTAATCCTTCAATTACACCAACTCAAAGAACCCAATCGATTAAATCATCCCTAAAAGTATTACCTTTTAAAAAAAACTCTTGTATACCTAATTAATGTTAGTAAACAATGCATATTTGACTCCTGACAGACTTATCAAGTTTCCCCCACACAGCTTCTCCCAGCTGTCCTTTATGTAAATATCAAATAGCTGATTTACTACATATTTTTTGGAGTTGTAAATGCTCTTATAAACCATGGTGTTCCCTAAAGATCAGGCTAGAGAAAATGGGATACGAGAAATCCACCTTATCTTGGGAATTTGCACCATTACATATCCCCTTCCTGGTTCGGTACAACTTGTTTTACATACAATTACTCTTTTTCACTAGTCAAATTCATACTACTCAAAATTAGCTTGACAGATCAAAACTGTCATGGGATGGATTTAGACAAACCGGACTAAAATATAATTCGACACACAAGTTAATAACTAATCAAAATAAATGTTCTTATGATGTACATTATTAGGATAAACTAATGATATTTTACGATTATACATCATATACTTTTTCTCGGAATACTCATAAGAAATTAGCGACGATAAATTAATTTTTCTCAGGCTACCCCTTATTTTCACTGATGTATTACCATATTTATTACCTTACCGGTTAGAAGGCATATACAGGCATTTATCTATTTTGTACATAGTCAGTGTTACAGTTATGTTACTTTGTGTTTTTTTCCTTCCTGTACAATTAATGAGAAGTTATGTACCTACCATAACGTTCCATGTTAGTTGTCTTCTCTCGCCTTCTTTCTTGCTTGATGGGTTTGGAGCCGATCCTCGGCTCCGACTCGGCACTTTGCTAAGCTCGAGAGTCACTTTTACCAGCTCGAGGCAGCCCCATATCCCATGATGCAAGGCGGTAAGTACCCAGATCTCGTTTGTTGTCTATAGGCAATAACACCTAGCATAAAAACTTCCCAAAAGGAAGAAAAAAAGGCAGAGAAAAAGCCTGAAGGATGGTTATGGAGGACCAGAACTGAATGGTCTTAATAAACATACTTCCATGTAGAGAGAAAAAGGTCTGTCCAGGCCAGGGGGAAGGAGGGAGGGTCGCAAGAAAGAAGGAGAGAGAAGACAACTAACATGGAACGTTATGGTAGGTACATAACTTCTCAATGTTAAGTTGTCAATCTCGCCTTCATTCTTGCTTGATGGGACCGCGTCCCTATCACCTCTATCCTGGGTGGCTCAATGGAACAGACTCTTGAGAACTGTAGAGCCAAAACTGGCTCTGTCCCTGGAGGCCAAATCCAATTTGTAATGAGAAACAAAGGTATGAGGAGTGGCCCAAGTGGCTGCTGCACAAATAGTGTCTAATGGAAGTCTAGCTTGAAAGGCTGTGGAAGTGGCAAAGCTTCTGGTTGAATGCGCTTTAGGTTTCGAGCACAGCTGTTTTCCCCTGAGCTGATAAATTTCAGAGATGACAGAAGAAAGCCATCTAGATAAGGACACCTTTGAGACGGGAAGGCCTTTTTTGTTATCAGCATAAGAAACAAAGAGCTGATCGGATCTCCTGAATTGTTTTGTTCTGTCTAAATAATATCGGAGTTGGCGGTGAACATCAAGATAATGTAGCTTTTGTTCCGATCTGTTAGAGTAGTTTGGGAAAAATACAGGAAGGTCAATAGACTGATTCAAATTACTCTTTGAGGCGACCTTAGGTAAAAAGGTCGGATTAGTTCTCAATGATACTCTGTCTTTGTGGAAGACCAAATAGGGGGGACGAACAGAGAGAGCATGAAGTTCAGATACCCTCCTAGCCGATGTAATAGCAACCAGGAATAAAGTTTTCCATGAAAGAAATTTCAGGGAACATGAAACAGCTGGCTCGAAGGGAGGAAGAATCAAGGATGTCAGCACTAAATTTAGGTCCCATTGAGGAGGACGACTCCTGATTGGAGGTTTCAGGAGAAAAATTCCTTTTAAGAAGGCTCTACAAAGCCTGTGGGACATAATGTTGTGATCTGCGAACCCGACATGAAAGTTCGAGATAGCAGCCAACTGAACTTTGACCGTGGTAGAAGAGCCCGCGTGAAAGATTTCCGCTAAGAAATCCAAAACTGCTTGCACTGGAGCAGTAAAAGGATCAATGTTTTTAGCTTTTGCCCAACAAGAAAAGCGCTTCCACTTGCTGGTATAAATCCTTCTGGTAGAGGATTTTAGGGAAGCTACTATGATGTCCCTAACAGGATTAGAGATCATAGGAAGCCTGGCTAAGGAAGGAAGTGGAGCAACCATGCTGTGAGGTTGAGAGGGGATAGACCGGTGCAGCTGACCCGATTGGTGACTCAGAAGGTCTGGTACTGGGTCCAGATGCCACGGCTGCACCAAAAGGTGGCGATGGAGGAACGGGAACCAAATCTGTCGAGGCCAATAGGGAGCAATGAGAATCATTTTGGCTCTCAAAACGGTGGCTTTCTGGAGTACTTGTGAAATCAGCGGAAAAGGAGGAAAGGCATAAAGAAGTCCCTGGGGCCAATCCTGGGTTAGAGCGTCTCTGGGGGGATGGCCTGGCAGTGGGAAGAGAGAGAAGAAGTCTGGGCATTTGCTGTTTTGGGGAGTAGCAAAATGATCGCAACATGGGTGGCCCCATTCTAGAAATATCTCCTCCACTATAGATTGTTTGAGAGACCACTCGTGAGGCATGAGAATAGCTCTGCTCAATCTGTCCGCTAAAATGTTGGTTTTCCCAGGGATATGCGTTGCTACCAGAAACCGATGAGAGGAGATCACCCATTGCCAAAGTCTGAGAGCTTCTCGACACAAGGGGTAGGACTTGGTTCCGCCCTGTTTGTTGATATACCATACTACAGACATGTTGTCTGTGTGAACTGCAATTGTTCCCAAGGGAAGAAAGTCGTTGAGGGCTTGCAACGTTAAAAGCACTGCTCTCATCTCTAGGACATTTATGTGCAGGTGGTATTCGAACGGTTGCCACGTCCCATGAACCATCCTGCCCTGATAATGACCCCCCCACCCGATCAGGGAGGCGTCCGTAATGACAGTGGCTACCGGGGCCGGGGGTACAAAGGGTCTGCCTTGGTGAATCTGGGGAGAAGTAATCCACCATGAAAGATGATTTCTGCAAATTTGTGTCACCAGTATTTGGTGACGCATCGGAAGTTGTTGGTAAGACCATTGAGTGAACAACATCCACTGAAGCAGGCGCATATAGAAGCGGCCAGGGGAAGAAGGGTAATGGCCGCAGCCATGAGGCCCAACACCTTTAGAACCATTCTGGCTTGTACTTTCTTGCTGGCTAGAATGATCCTCACGTGACTTTGTATATCTAAGATTCTTTGGTCTGTGAGGGTTGCTGACATCCAAACAGTGTTTAAGTTTGCGCCTATGAAAGTAATAGACTGGCAGGGCAATAAGGAGGATTTTTCGTAGTTGATCGAAATTCCCAATTGAGTGCAAAGATTTATTGTGTAATCCCTGGCTTGAAGAAGTTGATGCCTGGTGGTGGCTGAAAGGAGCCAGTCGTCGAGATACGGAAACACCTGGAATCCCTGACGTCTCAGGTGAGCCGTGACCACTGCCATACATTTGGTGAACACTCTGGGGGCTGTAGTGAGACCAAAGGGCAGGGCTCTGAATTGGAAATGACTGGACCCCAGCCGAAGCGGAGAAACCTTCTGGAGCGTCTGTGAATTTTTATGTGATAGTACGCATCCTGAAGATCTATTGAGCACATCCAGTTGTCCTTCTCTAGGAAGGGCAAAATTGACTGAAGTGTGACCATTCGAAATCTTGTCTTTCTCACAGACTTGTTGAGTCTGCTGAGATCCAATATTGGTCTCCAGTCTCCCGTCTTTTGGGGACCAAAAGAATCTTGAGTAGATTCCGGGCTCTGAATGGTCTGTTGTAACTGGCTGAATGGCTCTTTTTTGTAGAAGTTTTAAAACCTCTAACTCTGCAATTTCCCTTAGACCGGGTGGTACATCTGGAAGGGAATTTGAGTGAGAGAAAGGACTTTCCTCGAAAGGAATTTTGTAACCCTCGGATATGATCGACTGTACCCATCTCTCTTGAGTGAGGGAACGCCAGGCTTCTGGGTACAGCGATAGTCTTCCCCCGACTGCCTCCAAGGATGGACAGTCGGGCAACATCTCAGGGATGCTGAAAGGGCTTGGCAGAGAGAGTCTCTCTGCTTCCCTGGTTTTGTGGACCCCCTCTGCCTCTAGAGCGGCGTCTGTTATTGTTACCCCCTCTGCCTCTAGGGGTAAACTGACCACCTGTATCCGGCGTGACTCCTTGGGATTTGCGGAACCACATCTTGCCACCCTTCTGTCCTTTAGGGTAAGGTCTAGAAGGAGTGGAAAAACGGACTCCTACGGCAGAAAGTCTTGCCGTCCTGCTCACACCTGGTCAATGTATCCTTCACTTGAGGGCCAAACAAAGCTGACCCATCAAAGGGAGAGTTTGTGAAGGACGCCTTGAAGGGATCTGCAAAATTACAGAGTCGCATCCAGGCTTGGCGTCTAAGAGCCACACCTGTACCTGCGGCCCTACTCGCTCCATCTGCTGCATATATCAGTCGCATGGAGGAGTTAGTAATAGAATTAAGGGTTCCTAGCTGCGAAGCAATTTTTTGTTGAGCCCCTGCAGCTGTAGGATCCTGTACTACTTCACCTAGCTCCTTAAGGATGTCCCTTTGGAGTCTGGTGAAGTGACATAAGTAGTTCAGCGAACGCATAGCAAAGGTCGCTGAAGAGAACATCCGTTTACCAAACCTATCCATGGTCCTAGAGTCCTTATTAGGAGGATGGACAGGTACGGAAGGATCTGCAAGTTCCTTCTTAGTGGCAGCCGCCACCACCATGGCATCAGCAGGGACGCTTTTTGTAAGGAATAGCTTGTCCGAAGGGGCAGTAATAAATTTTGACAGCCTCCTAGGAACTGGCTCTACAGAATCGGGAGCAGCCCAAGCCTTTCGAGCAATAACCTCCATGAGGGGGTCGAAAGGTGGAGACACCCAGGAGGTGGAGGGCCGAGATCCAAACGCCTCTAGGTATACCGACTCATCCTCAGAGGGATTATTGGAGGGCCAGTTTCCCCTCTGTTTTAGGAGTTCTAGGATGTCTGAAAAGGAGACATCCTCAGAGGGGGATCTTGGGGATCCCTCCGACTCATCTAAGTCGGTATCTGAAGTGATAGACTCAGGGGAGTCTATATGTTTCCTCTTACAGATCCTCTTGTGCGGAGGATCCCCTGACTGATCAGGAGAATCCTCGGAAGAGGGGGCTATTCCCAGTGGGGAAACCTGAGGCGGAGGATCTCTGGGTCCGGGAGCAAGAGAGATGGCAGAGATATCGACAGGCACCGTAGAGGGAGGAGCTAAGGGAACAGACTGCTGGCCGAGTCCAGTGGCCAGCACACTCTTCATCACCTCGAAGGCCCCCCTCCCAGGGAGGTCCGAGAGAACCCGTTCCGAAGAAGCAGGAACTCCAGGGCCCACCGAAAAGGAAGGCTCCAAGGCAGATGTCGGAGCTGAGCTCACCAAGGCCGAGGCTCCAAGGGGAAGAGTGGGGTCGGACAAGGGTCCGATGCCACTCACCCCCTCAGAGGAGACCAGGGAAGCCCGACCACCGAATCCCTCTAAGGAAGGTCTCGAAGAGGAGATAAGAGTAGATGCTGAGGGAGCAGAAGGGGGGGGTATCTGTCCCTCAGCCATAGCAGAAACTGTTCCCGAAGACTCCAGCTCCAAACTCTGAGGTAGAGTCGAAGGAGGAACTACAAGAGGGTGTGGACTAATAGTCATCTGTTGAGACGGACTATGTAGCATCTGGGCCAGTGCCTGTGATTTCAATAATCTACTGACCACCCTCTCCAAATCATGGTCAGAAAGCCTGGATGACCTGGAAGATCGGCTCCGATGGCTCCGTTCCGAGAGGAGAGGTGAGGCCGGAGCCGAGAGTATCGGTTCCAAGGAAGGGGACCTGGACCTCTTCCTCGAAGGAACCATCGGAGCCGAAACCATCGAACCAGTCGGAGCAGAGGACTTTTCGGCACCGACAGAAGGTCTCGATGCATCGGCTCCAGCCGGAGCCGATACAGACATAAAAGTAACGGTGTCGGAGCCGGTCGGCACCGACACCGAAGCCTGAGCCACATGGTGGTCGGAGCCAGTCGGAGCCGACACCGATGTGACCGAACCAGTATCGGCACCGATAGCCATCGGTGCCGAAGGTTTATGCAAGGTAGGATCGGCTCCAGCCGGAGCCGATCTCGACTCAGAAGAGTCGGAACCGAGGCTGCAGGCTTAGACACAGAAGCCTGGGCCTTGGAAGACTTCGAAGTCTTTGTCGGAGCCGACTTAGCCGGAGAGCCCTCCGGCTTAAGAAGACCCCTTAAAATCAATTTATTTCTCCTCTCCTGCAGGACTCTCTGGCTGAAAGAATGACAAATCGCACAGGAGTCCTGCAGGTGGAGAGGTCCCAGGCAATATAAACAAGAAGTGTGACCGTCTGTCAGAGACATCTGACAGCACGAGTCACACTTCTTAAAGCCGGAGACCCTTTCTTTGGACATAGTTGTAGAAAAGTAGAACACAACAACACAGTCACAATCAGACAACTAAAGTTATCTAAAATATAGTGACTAACCTCTCACACACACACACCCTGACAGGGGGGGGGGGATGGGAGGGAATGAAGGCCCGACTAAAAGAAGGGGAAGGAAAAATAATTTTAGTCAGAAAAGGGCTTAAAACCAAGTAAAACAGAAGGTAATCTAAAGAAAAATGAAAATTTTAAATTTTAGGGGCAAAAAGTAGTAAAATACTAACACTTACCAGGAGCTGGCAAAAGGAGGACCTCATAAGCGAAGCGGCAAACGAGATCTGGGTACTTACCCCCTTGCATCATGGGATATGGGGCTGCCTCGAGCTGGTAAAAGTGACTCTCGAGCTTAGCAAAGTGCCGAGTCGGAGCCGAGGATCGGCTCCGAACCCATCAAGCAAGAATGAAGGCGAGATTGACAACTTAACATTTGATGTTAACAAATTTTAAAAATTAAATAAAAATATTGGAAACAATTATGGAATTATTAAACAGATTAACTACTTCACTTCCATAACTGATAACCTTTAAAAGCAGACTGACATTTCATCATAAAACAGGCATTTTAAAAAGTTAAGTACTTAAGAAAATAAAAACAGATCTTACACTCATCAGTAGCAGTATTCCAATACATCCCCTTTTACAGTCCCTCATTACAATCTACTTGGTACTTCATCTACCCTCCCACTCATGCACTAATCTTGAGTGAACTCATGAATCATTAACTACAGAGACAACTTTTTCACTGGTTTAAAAACAACTTCTTCAACATGGTTCCTCAGTGTCAAGTGATAAAAAAATGTAAACAATATGACCAGTCTGCAACACAACAGTATTAAAAATTTTCATTGTTCTGAAGAAAATGCACACAATATATTTTACCAGCAGTAAAAGTAAATCACAAATTCTTTTTTTGCATCGTCAGATGTTGCATTTCAAGCCTTCTAAATTATGTTGCTCTGATAATGCAGCATTAGTACACCATTCCAAGACTTAACAAGAGTACTAGAAGATTCTGTGAATCATTTTGTCAGGGAATCAGAAACTTAAATTTATACCTTGTGGAAGTGAAGCATCAATTATTATTTAACAGTCAAGTAACCAATTTTTACTGATGCATTTATTACTGACTGCTGTACAATAAAGCAAACATTTTGGCAAATCAACTACCCAATTCTTCTTCTTTTCCCAGTTAGGGGTCGCCAAAGTGGATCACCTGTCCACTCATGATTGGCAGCAAAGTTTTACGGTGTAGAGTTGCCAGCCTGGCACACACACACACACACACACACACACACACACACCTATTGCCAACTTAGAGTGTCCAATCCTCCTACAGCATGTCTTTAGGATGTGGGAGCAAACCAGAGCAACTGGAGGAAACCTACGCGACCACAGGGAGGACATGCAGACTCCGCACATATATATTTTAAAAGAATGGGGAAAAAAACAAACCAAGTATTAAGTTCACAGCTATGCATCATATCACATTTTGAATGGTAACTTGAGTGAATGGGTTACCTTTACAGTTCAAGTAACTGTATGGCAACACATACTTAAGCACACTTACTGTTGAAATACACCTAATATATAAACAAGAAATATCTGCTGCATTAAGAGGAACTCTCCACTTGATCCCTGGTGTTAGGGAAATAAGCAATAGAAATGCATGCATCAGTAACTGATTTAATAACATACACTTACTATCTTTATCAGGACAGCTCGAAGAAGTTAAGGCATGCTCTTCTACACTTTTCTAGGGACAAGACTGCTAGAAGCATGTTGGCTTTCTACAATGGAATCTTTCAGAAGCAAGGTGGTTCTTCTGAAAGCACAAAACTGCAGGATGGTGTAACTCTGGCGATGAGGGACAGATTTGTCTCCAGTGACTGCCTCATCTTTGGAGTAGGCTGCTAATTCATGTAAAGCAGAGCACCTCTATAACACTGTTAAAAAAGAAACTGGATGAGTGGATGGAGCACTGTAAATTCTTACCAGGGATAGCACCCACAACCCACCTGGACATGGGCACTCATTAATAAATCAAATCCTGGGAACTGACTAGTATCTACTGTATTAAATTGGGATGAAATGGTCAGGCTTGAAATGACCTCTGGGTCGATAGCCTAGTAACCTCCTAAGAGCCTACGAGTCACACCTTTACCCTTCTCTTGTAATATTCTGATTACTCCACTGATTGTCCGGTCAAATACTGTGTATATAAAAAATTTACACACCCCTGTTAAAATGACGGGTTTTTGTAATATAAAAAAATGAGACCACAATAATAATTTCAAAACTTTTCCCACCTTTAATGTGACCTATAACCTGTACAATTGAAAAACAAATCTGTTAGGGGAAAAAAATAAAAAACATACAATATGCTGATTGCACAAGTGTGCACACCCTTAAACTAATACTTTGTTGAAGCACCTTTTGATTTAATTACAGCCTTCAGTCTTCTTGGGTACACACCTGCCATCAATTAAAGAGACTGATTAACCCTAAATAAAATTCAGCTGCCTAGTAGGATTTTCCTGACATTTACTCAGTTGCCTGCTACAGCAAAAGCCATGGTTTGCAAAGAGCTTACAAAGCATCAAAGGGATCTCATTGTTGAAAGGTATCAGTCAGGAGAAGGGTACAAAAAAATTTCCACAGCATTGGATAAACCATGGAACACAGTGAAGACAGTCATCAAAAAGTGAAGAAAATATGGGACAACAGTGACGCTGCATAGAACTGGATGTCCCTCCAAAACTGATGAAAAGACTAGACAAAAACTGGTCAGGGAGGCTGCCAAGAGACCTACAGCAACACTGAAGGAGCTGCAGGAATTTCTGGCAAGTACTGGTTGTGTACTACATGTGACAACAACCTCCCATATTCTCCAAATGTCGGGAGTATGGGGTAGGGTTGCAAGACGGAAGCTTTTTCTTACACAGAAAAACATCCAGACCTGGCTAAAATTTGCAAAACAATACATCAAGTCTCCCAAAAGCATGTGGGAAAATGTGTTATGGTCTGATGAGACCAAGGTCAAACTTTTTGGCCACAATTCTAAAAGGTATGCTTGGCACAAAAAAACACTTGGCATCACCAAAAGAACACCATCCCCATGGTGAAGCATGGTGGTGGCAGTATCATGCTTTGGGGTTGCTTTTTTCAACTGGAACTGGGGCTTTAGTCAAGGTGGAGGGAATTAATAACAAACACCAGTCACTTTTGTCCCAAAACCTTCAGACGTCTGCTAGAAAGCTGAAGATGAATTTTACCTTTCAACACGACAATTACTCCAAGCATACATCCAAATCAACAAAAGACTGGCTTCACCAGAAGAAAATTAAACTTTTGGAATGGCCCAGCCAGAGCCCAGACCTCAATCCAATAGAAAATCTGTGGGGTGACCTGAAGAGGGCTGTGCCCAAGACATGTCCTTGCAATCTGACAGATTTGGAGCTCTTTTGCAAGGAAGAATGGGCAATTATTGCCAAGTCAAGATGTGCCATGTTGATAGATTCCTGCCCAAGAAGGCTGAATGCTGAAATTAAATCAAAAGGTGCTTCAACAAAGTATTAGTTTAAGGGTGCACACACACAACAAAGTATTAGTTTAAGGGTGTGCACACATGCAACCAGCGTATTGTACGTTTTTTATTTTTTATATTTTTCCCCCCAACAGATTTGTTTTTCAATTGCATTGTACAGGTTAAAGGTCACATTAAAGGTGGGAAAAGTCTTGAAATGATTTATTGTGGTCTCATTTTTTTGTATCACAAAAACCTGGCATTTTAATAGGGATGTGTAAACTTTTTATACTCACTGTAGCAGGCTTCCTACCACGTGTGTATCTGTTTTTTCAAATCTGAGCTCTTCAGACAACTTCTCTGCATTTAAGTGCATCTTCTAATAATCTTATGTTTTGCTGCTGCCTGGGTCAGACATAAAATTAAAAAACAGATTTGACCTTTGCCTTGAATGTTTATTATAATCAGTACAGTTGTGAAATGCAGCCTGCATGTCTGAGTACACTTGTTTTAATAAATTCTCAAAAACTACTAACTGCATAATAAGTTATGCCACTAGATTTTTAATTTACCAGTACTAAAACCAGAACAGATCGAAGGCACAAATCCTTAACAGCACACTATGCTTTAATGAACAACGACTTCAGTCCATCAAAAGGGAAAATACATAAAGCGACTCTTCAGTCCACCAGTAAAACACATCGCATTAACGCAATTCAACACACACTGCGTTTTCGTTTCGAAGAACTTCATCAGATGGAGACAAATGCATACCCTTTATCGTGTTTCTCGAAACCGTACATTTCCGGAGTATTGATGTGTCCTCTCTTAGCAGATAAGAGTCTTGGGGAGGGGGTAGTATGCGTGTGTGTGTATGTGCATAGTGTGCTGTTAAGGATTTGTGCCTTCTTCGATCTGTTCTGGTTTTAATACTGGTTGGTTGGTTTTCGGAACAGTGATTCTTTTTAGATTTTTAATTTACTCGTAAGCATTTACCATACTACTGAACTTTCCTCATGTAAGTGATTGCAAGTCAGTTTAAAATAACTCTCCCATGTCATTAACCATTTTTTGAAGGTAATGATCCGAAATGGAGAGCCAGAAGACTGACATGACTTCGTGTTTGGAATGTACATAATCAAAAGAAATACACCTGGGCTGTATATAAACATTCTTCATCTTCAGGAAAAAAAATTACAATTCTTTCATTTTGCTGTTCAAACCTCAGACCTTCCAAGGAACAAATGAATGTTCATGTTCAGTGAGAATAAAGGTGACATGCCCTGCACTGACCTTCAAAGATAAGATAACTGAAGCAAGTCCACTGTGACATAATGCTAGAGGAAATTTCTTATAAGCAAACAAAGGTGCAAGTAGCACTGGAGAACTAGTATCAGACACCGGAGAAAGATAGAAGCCAGTTGTGCTGCTGTTATGGCAGCAGGCAGAGCAAACTCTGGGTCTTGCACCTTCTTAACATCCAGGATAATTTTTGGTGAATTTTTACTTTAGCGCCAAGATTGTTATTTATTTTTATTTATCCTTTGTTGACTGGGTTAGCCTCACTAGGCTAGGAGACTCTTTCCGGGGGAGACCTCAAGAGGTATTTATACTACTAGGGAAATTCAGCTAGGGCATCAGGAAACTTCCCCTACTTGTTGATGGGACTGGGACCCATTTTGCAGGGGCACGTCCTGTTTCCGTTTCAGGCATACAGGTGGCCTGGAGAAACAGGGAGGCAGATGGAGAAAGAAGGAGATAATGGAGTGGTGAGAGAAACTGAAGAAAAAGCAAATGTTGAAACCAAAGAATGTGTGCAGGATTCTGAGATGTTTCAAAGAAACAGATGAGATGAGTCGGCAAATGATGGATTTAGAATTACAATCCTCTAGTTGGGAGGTGTTACAGGATGATTTGCTTAAAGAAATGGTGATACAGTGTAAGCCAGAAAATAAAGATGACGTTTCCTGCGGGGGGGGCATTGTGAAGGAACTACAAAAGAAGGATGCAGATACAATCCTGAAGAATACTAGGGAGATGGAAAGGAACACATATGCAGAGAAACTAAAAGAAAGCAAAAATGGGGTGGCGGTAAAAAAGGCAGAAGAAAATGAGAATTGGAACCACGTAATAAGGATTCAAAGTAAAGAAGATAAGGAAATGGACAGGTACGAAGTGTGGAACAACTCAATAATTCCTTTGGATGTAAAAGCACGAGGTAAGAGCATTCATTCTTAACAAACATTTTGTGACATTACATTTGAGATGGTTTCTCAATGGTAATTTTCTTAGAGAATATGAAAAAAAAAAAAAAAAAAACAAAAAGACTAACCCATGGAATCTTTGTGTGATAAAAGCACTTAATAGGAAAAAAAAAAGAAAATTCACATACATTTTTGACCAGAAGTGGAAACAGTGGCTTTAAAAGGACATTTGAAAACTTTCTGTAAAGTAATAGTGGATATTGCAGAGCAGCCGCAGTGGTGCAGCGGTTAGCGTTGCCACCTCACAGCAAGAGGTTCTCTGATTCGATTCTCGGCTGGGGTGCCTTCTGTGTGGAGTCTGCATGTCTTCCCTGTGGTCATGTGGGTTTCCTCCGAGTGCTCCGGTTTCCTCCCACATCCCAAAGACATGCTGTAGGTGGATTGGACACTCTAAATTGGCCCTAGGCATATGTGTGTGTGCATGTGGGAGCATTCTGTGGAAGGCTGGGCACCGGGCTAGCAACTAAACACTGTAAAATTCCACTGCCAATCATGAGCAGACAGGTGATCCATTGTGGCAACCCCTAACCGGGAAAAGCCAAAAGAAGAAGAATAGTGGATATTGCAAATGTTTATGATAAAAGTGGTTTGTGGATTGGTGGATGGGACTGTAATATTGTGTTAAAAATAGAAAGAGAAAAAATTAAACATATACCAAGCATGATACATATGGAGGTGAATAGTGGTGTCTAAAATACTGAGGACAGTCCAAAACATGATTTTTCTGGAAAAAGGATATTTAATAAGTAAATGTGATAAAATAAATTGTTATATTTGCGGGAAAATGGGATATGATGCAAAAAACATGAATTGAAATGTTACAAATGTAACAAAATTGGACATTTAAGGAAGGATTGCAAACATGAAAATAAAAGTAAGGAAAAAGAAAAAGAAAATAAACAAAAAAGAAATTTTAGTAGTAGTAGAAATAGAAGAAAAAAATAGATGAAAAAAGTAAACAGGACAGAGATCAAGGTTCTGAAATAAGTGATAAAAATATAAACAGAGGTAGTAACAAAGAATTATATTAGTAAAAGGGTAAAAAAACAGAAAAAGAAAACAAATGGAAAAGTACAAAAGAAAGGAAATAGATGAAAAAGAATATATATATACAGTTAATGATTATGGGGTTAGTATAATGGTTAAGGTGTTTGACTCACAAACACAAGGTGCAGTGTTTGACTCTCACCTTTGGTTGGGAAATTGGCTAGGCTTAGAAGGGCTTATTAATTAGCTAAAAAACATAAATCTAAGGAAAATGGAAATTTTAGAGGACTTTCAGAATATAGTAAGAATACGCATTTTGGAGTGGTTTAATGCATGTGACGTAGATGTAATTATATTTGAAAATACAAGATTTTTAACAAATGAAGAAAAATAGAGAAACTATGTGGGGGAAAGAATCTAGAATTTGGGAAAGGACAGGTGTTCTGTAAAGATATTAGATGTAACGTTAGCAAAAATGGTAAGATTAAGCACTGTAGATTTAAAATGGAAAAAAAACAAGTACACAGAATTGTAAAGAACAGTTTTGTAAGAACTTACGTAACCTTAGATGTCCTTCTCTTCCATGTTGCAGTATTCATCACAGTAGGGAGGTTGCTGCCTGCAGCACCAGACATCCAGCCAGTATACCAAAGTCTTTGGAGCAGGGGGGGGGTACATACGACATCTTAGGTCACAGCCATAAACTGATGTAGGCCATAAGTGACGTCTGCACGTACTCCCTTCAGAATGGACTGCCACATAGTGTAGTACCCCTGAAGATGTAAAGAAGAGATAAAAAGGAAGTCCCTTCAGACTGACATGAAGACCAGACTATAGGGTATTTGACCACCTGTGTCTGCTGCCGAGGATAACTAGATGTAGGCATGTGTCCCCACAGGTAGACAGCAGGTGAGGAAGGTAAGGAAAGTAACCTAAGAGGGGGTAGGACGGAGGGTCTGAACACTGCAACATGGAAGAGAAGGACATCTAAGGTTATGGCAAGTTCTTACACAACTGTTCTATGTTCTTCGATTCTCATGTTGCAGTATTCACCACAGAAGGGAGAGTACCAAAGCTTTTAGGTATGAGCCTGGGAGGAGGCAAGTCATGGAGGAAGAGACAGTATCAGACGCAGGAATCCGAAGACTCTGGTATTCAGGCTGGCTGAGGGCTACCTGCAGGCAGATATAACCCAAATGTGATGACTGCAACAGTGAAACACGAAGAACATCCAACTAAAGACAAGCCTGAAGTGCCATTCACAGTAAATTTATAGAGATGCTTGCAGGAGCAGCATACTGGGAGAACAAAGGAAAAGTGAACCACAAGAGCTGTGAAGACCACTGACCAAGGCACTAGTCAAAGGTCTCCAGCATTGGCTCATGAGAAGATGGTGACTACTTGAGTTGCAAAATGGTTTCCTTACAGCAGAAGGCAAGATTATAGTAATGCACAGAATGAACAAGGTTTCTACACCAGGGGAAAAAATTAAAACATTTTTCCATAATGTGGAACTGGCTCAATGAAAAACTGAAAGCAGGATTTTCAGCTAAGTTTGAGTTAGCAGAGAACATTTTATCTTCTACAAGTTAAATGACTGTATAAAAATATTCTGAGTTTGTATTAATGATTCAGTCTGAAAGAGACATGCTCAAACTGGCACAGTACATATACAGGTTTTGGCAATGCAGAGTAAACAGTTAAAATTTGATTTAACAGACATTTACTTTTCAGGTTGGGTAACCATGAGGAGTTCTGCTCAGTGGAAGTCACAGGTTGAAGCTAAATGGACTTGTTTAAATTTTTTACTAGGTTCAGCTCATGCTCAGACATTATCTGCGTGACAGACAACTGTTGATTGTGCATAGCCGGGGAGGGGGGGGGGGGCTCCACTGAGTACTGTATTGTATGAGGTAGTTTGAATTCTTAAGGGATATACAGGAAGCGGATTTTTTTTCTTTTCATCAAGCATGTAATAGTTCTTGGTGTTTAACCTATTCAAGCAGATACAAAGGAACACATCAGCTGCACTGTCTTCTTGTGAGCAGGGACTACTTTAAGCTCCACATTACTGGAAGAAAACAGTAGTCTTATTAGGCTATACAAGTGTTTATTTGTGGAGTTGAGTAGCAAGACCTAGGCAGCTGTAAGGCTGTCAGTTTATATATTGCATCAACACAGCATAACCACAACAATATATGTTGTGAGACAATATTCCCATTAGGATGTTTGTGTTTACATGGCCCTACCCTTCACAGAACGAAGTGCTGCATCAAGTATTATAAAATAATGTAATGATGAAATGACACTTGCGTGCCATGGAAAATTTATTATGCATTGTGTCACCCTACATTTGTTTGCACAGCTAGTGGGAATTTTGTCCAAAATTAGGCCCTTGTGTTCTGTTACAGTTTTGTTGGGTACCTTATAGAACCAAGTCTGTGTTATCTATCATTTGAGAATACCTAAATATAGAAGGTATTACTTAACAGCAAAATATCTGTGCTTCTACAATGTCCAAATGTATGTCACATACTTGCCCCAATGATGACCACTTTACAACAGTAAAGGACAAGAGAGTCAGATTAACACTGGAACAGATTAAAAGAGGGAGGGCTGTTCCAAAGCCCGGAAGACTACAATGTTTTCAAAGAGATGCATCCAGGATGGGGTGTAATTTGGTTACAGGTTTTATATGCACCTAGTATGCACTGAATGTAAAGGATAATTGGACACCAACATAAGGAAAAATGTGCTGATTTTTTTTCTACAAAATTTTATCAGGAAGAAATTTTCTTCAATTACTATCATGTGCAGCATGCCAAGTTGATAAGGCTGGAATTTTATATAGAGAAAAAGAAGAAGGATGAAGGCAGTCCAGTGGAATGCAAGGTGGACTCTGCACTGCATGCATCTCTTGCTCCTGTGTCTGTTAAATAAACTGTAGGACCAGTTGTCCAGGTAGACCTAACTCATGTAAATGGGGGGACAGAGAAGGAGCAAAATGAAGTATCCTGTGGAGAAGGAATGAAGAGTACAATGAAAAAGAGAAGGGAAGTCAAGAGACGCTAAGGGTTTAAAGGATGGCAATTGGAGATATACATCTCAAGTTAACGGTAATGAGGAGATAGATGTAAGCAGCTTGTGGACTGCAAGGATGTATGCCATACTTCTAAAAGAGAATACCTCAAAAACTGGAGAGGAAGAGAGAAGATATCACACTTTAAGAGGCTAAGTTTTAAAGAAGAGAAATGATGAATTTACATGGTTAGCTATGGATGGATTTTATGCTACAGTGCAGTTAAAGATGGGAGAAAAAAAGGAAGCATTAATAACGGTAAGAAATAATCTATCCCCCTGAAGTAAAAAATCAATGCTGGAAAAAAGAGAAGGAAGATGGACAATGGCAGAGTAGTCACTTAGGCATGCATGGAGAAATTTGTAACTTGGGTTGCATTTATGGGCCCAGTGTAAACAATCCTCCATTTTTCAATCACTTCCATGAGAACTGGCAAAAGGGTCCATTGAAAAACTGAAATGAAGCAGCAGCAAGGATTTTTAATGTTACTAAGAATAGTGGGAGTTAGGCACAATGCAGGCTAAACTGGAACCTCATTCAAAGGCAGATGCAACTCTCTGATGCAGGGAGAGTGAGAGGTATGGGTGGATGTTTGATGAAGACCACAGTCTCTCATGAAGTTGTTCACATTTTCAAAAAACAAAATTCATTGGGCAGGAAGAACAGACCTGTGGAGAGGGACAGTTTCTTACAGGAGTTAAAAGCAATGGAAATTCTGGAAAGATGCATTTCAGGGCATGCTCCCATTACATTAGCTTATAAATTCAAGGGAGAAGGACTAATGATGTAGCTGCTCAGGTAGAAAGAATGTCCATGGTAAACTGACAGTTGCAAAGGAAAAAAGAAATGTATGAAGTGTTTCAGGAAACTCCTAGAGAAAGAGAGAATAGTATTATATACATGGTGAAATGCAATCAAATATGCTTTAACAGGAAAGATGACTGCAAACAAAAAATTATGGGAAAGTAAAGTATGGAGGGTAATTAGGGGACAGGAAGCTAGGTTAAACATGTTACAGAGCTCTGGACATGGAGATGGTTCAGTCAGAAGAAAGACATAAGGTGAGGTGTGAGATGTAAGAAATGAAAGCAAAAATGTTAAGAGACCACACTGCTATGAAGGTGACTCATTGACAGAAAGGATTTCTGAAAGGTAATGGGGAAAGGTATGTGTAGATCAGTATGCAGGTCTCTAAGAAATGTCCTGAGGGCACGTACTAAGTGTATTGATTACTGAGCACATGTAGGGACAGAGTGACATTTTGCGTTAAGATGTTGTAGTGTAAGCATGTCTGTGTGTAAGCTCTATCTGTTAATCATATTTTTTATAGTTATTGAAGCTACTATCCATCCTGATGTGTTTTCGTGTAATAAAGCTTCTTGAACTACCCCGCCTGTTTGTCATCCTTGGAGTAAGGGACGAGCTACATGATATCAGAAGTGCCATGTCTAAAGGACATGGTATCAGAAGCAGCATATCTAACTGACAGAAAGAACTCTAGTTTCTCTACTTTGAGAGGTACATACAACAGTGGACCATCCTTGCTACATGCATAATATGCAACAAAAACAGGTCAGAAACGAATTTCTAATGTTAAAACTTGCTCAAACTATTTCTTATTTGCAAGATATGAAAAGTACAGTTTTGTACCTACCATAAATGTAGATGTCCGACAGATATGCAACTGCAGTCATAACATATGGGTTGTCCTGCCTCAGGCAGCCCTCGGTCGGCCGGATTCCAAAGTCTGGGTCCGACGTTGGCTGATGTCGCATTTCTCTCCGACGTCAGAGCGGCTGGAGTACATAAGCATCAGCAGACGCCATCTTCTTCAGTGTTTCTTGCCCCAGATGCCAGGTGCCCTCCAAGGAAGGCTGTAATCAAATTGGAAGATGAAACAGATTTCCAGACAAATAAATAAGCAATAAACAGATACACCATAACAGATATCCCCAGCTAAGGGTAACAGGGATAGGAGTGGACCCAAGGCATAGAGGGGAAGGAGGGAGGGAAAACCCGACTGCAGTTGCATATCTATCGGACATCTACATTTATGGTAGGTACAAAACTGTACTATGTCCTTCAAGAATGCAACTGCAGTCATAACATATGGGTTGAATACCATAGCTTAGCTGGGGGAGGTGGAATGCTCTAAGAAAAGGATGGTGTAGCTATCAATCCCTGCAGGACTGCAGAAGCAAAGCCTGCTCTGGATCTGGAATACAGAGGAAGGTTGTAGTGTTTGGAAAATGTATGCACGGAGCTCCATGTAGCAGCTTCTAGAATGTCTTTTGTAGGCACCCCTCTTAAGAATGCTGTAGAGGTGGCTGTAGCTCTGGTGGAGTGTGGTCTGACATTGGCTGGCACACTCTTTCCATGGAAGGAATAACAGAATCTGATGCAATGTCCAATCCATTTTGAAATTGTCTGTTTTGAAATTGCTTTTCCTTGTACTCCAGGGGCGTAAGCTACAAAAAGCTGATCAGACTTCCTACTGGTCTTGGTTCTGTCCAGGTAGTAGCGAAGCTGTCTGTGAATGTCCAAGGTATGCAGCAGTCTTTCCCCTTTGTTCTCAGGATTGGGAAAGAAAGTAGGCAGGTGAATTGCTTGATTTAAAGAGACCCTAGATACCACTTTTGGGAGAAAGGTAGGGTTGGTTCGTAAAGAGACCCTGTCTCTGTGAAAAGTTATGAACGGTGGTATAGCCATTAGGGCCTGTAATTCCGAAACCCTTCTTGCTGAGGTAATGACCAACAGGAATGCGGTCTTCCAGGAAAGAAATTGTAAATCTACAGAAGCTGCTGGCTCAAAGGGAGGTAAAGTCAATTTTTCTAGGACAAAGTTGAGGTCCCAAGCTGGTACTGGTGCCTTTCTTGGGGGCTTTATATTCTTGATTCCTCTAAGAAATTGCCTTAAAGGATGTGAAGACACAGGTGGATCAGTGTTGTATCTAGCTGAGATAGCTGAAGCATGTATTTTTATAGAGGAGTATGAGAGTCCATTATGTAGCATATCTGCCAAATATTCCAGGATGAGTGGGATGCTCAAAAGTGATGCATCATGGCCCTTGGTATTCCAAATGCTGAATCTCTTCCATTTGGCTGAGTAAACCTTTCTGGTGGATGGTCGGCGGGCTTCTGTCAGTATCCACTGAACTTCTTTGGAAAGAGGTAGGTTGAGGTTATTCATGGGATCTCCCAAGCTGTTAGCTGTAGCGTCTGGATGTTGGGATGAACTGTCCTGAAGTTGTGTTGAGTCAAAAGTTGGGGCCATTGAGGGAGGGCCCATGTTTTGTTGTGACATAGGAGGGTACCAGTGCTGTCTTGGCCAGTCTGGAGCTATTAGGATCCCCTTGGGCTGCTCTGCTTTGATCTTTAGTAACACTGTGGTCATCAGTGGCAGAGGTGGAAATGCATAGATTTTTAGGGAGCTCCAGTTGAATGAGAGAGCATCTATTTTCCATGCTTTTGGATGATATGTCCTTGAACAAAACTTCTGTATTTGATGATTGAGGTGGGAGGCAAATAGGTCTATGTCCAGCCTGCCCCATGTCGAAGTGAGTCGTATAAAGATTTCTGGATGTAACCTCCATTCGTGGGGGTCTAGGAAATTCCTGCTTAGACTGTCCGCCAGAACATTGTCTTTGCCTGGAACAAACTGGGATTGCAACTGTATGTTTAGGCTCAGTGATTTTTCCCAAAGATTCATTGTCAGTCTGCAAAGGGGGTAAGAATGAGTGCCCCCCTGCTTGTTTATGTACCACATCACAGTGGTGTTGTCTGTCCGTATTAGTAGGTGGCCTGGTTGTATTTGTTGTTCGAAGGCCTCGATGGCATGCATTACTGCCAGCATTTCTTTTTGGTTGATGTGCAGATGTGTTTCCTTTGGAGACCACTGTCCCTGAATACATCTGCCCTCCATGTGCGCCTCCCATCCAAGGTCTGAGGCGTCTGTGGTAATGGTCTGTGTTATCTGAGGTTTTTTTGAATGACACACCTGTGTTTGACTGGCTTACTGAGGCCCACCATAGAAATTCCTTTTGAAGACATGGAATGAGTGGTATGGTTGCTTCTAGGTTGTTGCTGTGTTGAGACCATAAGCTTTTTAGGTACCATTGAAGCTTTCTCATGTGTAGTCTTGCTAGTGGAACCAGGAGAATGCAGGATGCCATGTAACCCAGGGCCTGCAGGAATCTCCTTGCAGTCATCTGGGTGAGCTTTGCTAAAGTTTTGAAGTAAAGAGTTAGCTTCTTTTGCTTGTCTTCTGTCCGGTAAGCCATTTGAGAGGCTGTGTCTAGTTTGGCTCCTAAGAAGGTAATTTGCTGGGATGGCTAAAGTCTTGACTTTTGAAAGTTGACTGTGTATCCCAGAGCCTGTAGCAAATGTATGACATAATTCAAGTTTTTTGTCAAAGTTAGTTTGTCGTCCGCTTGTATGAGGCAATCGTCCAGGTACGGGTAGATTTGAATCCCCTGGAGCCTGCAATGAGCAATTACTGAAGCCAGGCATTTCATGAATACTCTGGGCGCAGTAGATAAGCCAAATGGCAATGCTGAGAATTGATAATGCTCTGGCCCTGCAAGAAATCTGAGGTATCTTCTGCAGCTGTGTCTGATAGGGACCATGCAGGTATGCCTCCTTGAGGTCCAGAGTAATCAGCCAAGACCCCTTGCCCAGCATGGGAAGGAGTTGCTGTAGAGTCAGCATTTTGAACTTTGGTACTATGAGAAAAGTGTTTAAAGCGGACAAGTCCAGTATTGGTCTCCATTGAGTTTCTTTTCTTGGAACAAGGAACAGTCTTGAGTAAAACCCCTGACCTTGTTCTTGTTGTGGAACTTTTTCTATTGCTTTGATCTGAGCAAGCAGAGAAATTTGTTTGATAGCCTCTGCCCTCTGGTTTTGTGGCAGGTTTGGCATGCCCAGTTTTCTTGGCAAGGTATGAAAATGAAACTTGTAACTGTGGTCTATAATGTCCAAAATCCATTTGTCCTTTTGTCAGTTTGTGCCAATTTCTTGTAAACAGAGATAATTTTCCGCCCAAAGGAGCTTCTGCTTGCTCCTTGGTCAGCGGACCTAGAGGAAAGCCATTGAGAATGTCCCTGTGGGGCGGGAGAAACCCCTGTGTCACTTCTTTGGTTTCCTGGTTGCCATTGTCGTCCCCTGTAGGATCCTCTGTATTGGCCTCTTCCTCGGGCACGCCTGCTTTTGCCCCTTTGAAATCTTTCAGGATTAGGAAAGGACCAGTTTTTAGAAGGCCAGTTCCTGCTGAATCTAGGTGGCTGAACCTGGAGGAAATCTTTGACTGTCTGAACTTGGCTTTTTCCTCAATGGACTTAGCATTAGCACCAAAAAGCTTGTTCTTTTCCAAGGGTGCATCAAGAAGTTTTGCCTTAACATGATCTGGTAAAGGTTGATCTTTTAACCATGCATGTCTATGAATGACCGCCCCTGTCATAGCTGCCCTACATGAAGCTTCCAATGCATCATATCCACACTGTAGAAAGTGATTGCTAACTTGCTGAGAATTGTGTACAGCCTCCTGCAAAGACTTCCTATCTAAAGGTTCAGGGGAGGCCAATCTTTTCTGTAAATCATCTAACAGGAAATCCTGATATTGAAACATGTGAAAGAGACAATTGAGAGCTCTCATAGATAAAGTAGTGGAGGTGTAGACCTTCTTCCCCCATCTCTCTAAGGACCTTGCTTCCCTGTCGGAGGGCAAAGGGTTTTTGGAGGTGGTAGCTGAAACCCCTTTAGGCCCCTGGGAAATTGTTTCTAAATCAACAGCATGGGCCCTAAAGAAATGAGAATGGGTTTCTGGGACCCTATAGTATCTGTCAGGCTTGACAGGAGCAGGAGGAAGAGTATCAGGGGTAACACTGGAGTCAGAGTATAAATCATCCAAAACATCAAGCACAGGAGGTATAGCTAAGGGTCTGTGTTGGGGCTTTTTAAGGAAGGTTCGAAGGCGCTTTCTGGAATCTGAATATTCCTGGCCTTGCCACTTAAAATGCTCCCTCATGGAATGCAGAACTTCCCCAAAGGACATATCCTCAGGAGGAGAAGCCGAGGGGATAGAGTCCTCTGCATCTGAATCCTCATAGGTCTGGAAGGGCTCTTCCTGGCTTTCGGAGTGAACAGAGTCCTCAGAATCTTCATCTGTGGGAAGAGGGTCAGGGGGTTCAACCCTGGGCCTCTTATCAGGAGGAGTCTGGGATCCTCTCTCAGGATGGGCCTGGGAACCTCTGATCAGGGAAATTAAATCTGCCATAGCCATGATTTGAGTTTCAGGAGTAGGCTGAGGTAAGGTCTTAGCAGAAAGATGCTTGGACTTGCTGGCTGCCTTGGCACGTGTGTAGGCCTTGATAGACATGGACATGGGAGGCCTAGCCGCTCCTCGTGCAGGAGTGACCTTATCCACAGCAATGGTCTCGGGCATTTCCTCGGTTTCAGTATCCGGAGGAAAGTCAATAACTGGCGTCGGAGTGGCCTCCGGTATCGGAGGTATCGGTAATGCGGTGTCTTCGGTTCGGAGCGGTGGAATAACCGCCTCAGAGGGAACTGGAGCACTTGTGGTTAATTTTGGCGTGGTGTCGGTGGAAGACGCGGGCCGAGGATGTCGGTCCCGGTCTTTTCGTTTCTTAGGAGTCTGCACTGTCGGTTGCTCCGACGGCATTGTATAATCAAATTTATCGCCGAAAAAGTCTTCAGCGAACTCCGCCCGGCGCCTGAGAGTGCGCTTGTTAAAGCAAGCACATGCAGCACAAGCCGAGACGTCGTGGTCTGGGCCAAGGCAAGGGAGGCAGTAAGAGTGGAAATCCTTATGAGGTATTTGTTTACCACAAGACAAACAATTATTTACTTTTTCAGTAATTTCTGACATCGGCTGAGGCAAGAAAAGGTCCCCAACGGGGTACTTAGCTTTTTTGATGACTTCGGATTCGAAGAATACAGGAGCTGACCGACCGGCACTTGCGAACTGCTTCTGCTTCGGGCACCGCGCGGCAAGAAAGACTGAAGAAGATGGCGTCGGCTGATGCTTATGTACTCCAGCCGCTCTGACGTCGGAGAGAAATGCGACATCAGCCGACGTCGACCCAGACTTTGGAATCCGGCCGACCGAGGGCTGCCTGAGGCAGGACAACCCATATGTTATGACTGCAGTTGCATTCATGAAGGACATCAAAGCATACAGACCACATTTTTTTCTAAGCATGTACTTTTTCATTTTAAATGAGGCTATCCAAGTTATCAAAAGGGTAAAAAGTGTTTGCATGTTTGTGCAGTGTAACAGTAAAGTTATTTCACAAAATCAGCCATTTCACAGCATATTTCGCAAAGTACAGTATTTCAGAGAATTCATTGTCCATTTGTGTGTTACTGCATGCTGCAGAGAGACAACTTGTTCATACATAATTACAATGGCCATATTTTCAGTGTGTTTGCACATAATTTGTTGGCATGGCTGAAGTTTTTTGAAAAACAGGTCCACTAGTGTTGGAATGGACAGTGTTTGAGCAAGAGTATATTTCCATACAGGCTGCATTTTCTGATAAAGATGACCATGCAAAGACATTTATTTTATTTGATTTAGCTGGGTCAGATACCATAGAAATAGAACGTTCATTTGTGTATGCACCTGCTATCTATGCTGGAGAGGGGGAAAACCATCATATTGTTGTACAGGCTGAGTCAAGGGAGGACCCTGAATGCTTAAAGTGTAAATTTAGAGAAATGTGTAACCTCCAGACAAATGTTACAACGGAAAGGCACTTATTTTACACAAAGCATCAAAAGCCTGGTGAAACTTTTGCAGCTACATACATGCAGATTTGGTGATGAGTTGCTAAAGGACAGACTTGTGTGTGGGATTAAAGATGATGCTGGGAGAAAAATTTTGCTTTGTGACAGTGATTTAACTTTGAATAAGGCCATTGAGATTTGTCAGATATATGAGCTCACAAAAAACACACAAATATGCTTACAAATGAGAACAGCTTTAGATGCTACTGCAGCAAAGCTCATGTTGACAGTATGCAGCACGTTATTAAAAGAAACAGGCCCAAGCACATGGCAGCTGTGGGGTTTACTAGGGACTGCTGCAGGTCTCTTCAGAGCTTTCTAGCAAATTCGAGTTTGCACAGCTTCAGTGAAGTACAAGAGTCAGCAAACTCAAAGCATTTGGCCCCAACCTAGTTTCATTGCCAACTGTCATAATTCTGGCAGTAATCATGAATCTAAAAGAATAATGCTTAGCTTTTGGTCAGCAATACCACAGATGTAATAAAACACAATCATTTCAAAAGATTTTGTAAATCAAAAGCCACAAACTTCACTAAAAGGGAACATTTTAAAGAAGAGTTGATCAATTAGAAAGTCATGACCCAGAGTTTCATTCTTTTTATGTTGATGGTGTGTTGGCGCTTAGTGAGACAGTCAATGCAGTTGATTTATGGGCCAATAATGAAGCATATTGCACTGCTCAGATAAATGGCAATCCCACACAGCTCAAAGTTGATACTGGCTCAAAGTGAAATGGTATGTCTGCTGAAACATTTGCTACAGTATGTGGTGGTCAAAGGCTTGATTTGACAATGTGTGTGAAGCTTGTTGCATATGGTGGTAATGAGATTCAAACCAGGTTCAGTAATGCTTTAAGGTTACTCTGCAGGTAGAAGTTGGAACTTATTTTATGTGGCCAAGTAGCATGTCCAGTCATTATTAGGCCAGAGAGACATTCTATAAATAAGACTGCTTTCATTTAATAAGAAAGTTTACCATGTTAGCTTACAAGATCAGCACTCTAAATTTTGCCCAGTCTATTTTTTTCTACATATGCTGATCTTTTTGCAGACAAATTAGGCAAGCTTCTAGTTGTGTACTCCATGAAGTTTGACCCAGACGTCAGTGCAGTTGTCAGGCCAGTCAGAAAAGTTCCAATAGCTATGCAAACTAGAGTCAAAGCCGAACTTGATAAAATGGTGTAACAAGGTGTAATTTTTCCAGTTGAAACTCCTACTGAGTGGGTATCTTCCATGGTGGTAGCTCATAAGAAAAGCTCAGATGACATCAGAATTTGTATTGACCCATGAGATTTGAACAAGGTACTAAAAAGACATCATCTAATGCGCACAGTCAAAGAAGTCACAGCCTTGATGCCAAATGCCACTGTTTTTTCCATCTTATATGCAACGAGTACATTTTAACAAATTCAGCTTTACAATAAATCCTCATTGTTCACTACTTTCGGTACTCCCTTAGAATGTACAGACTTTTGAGAATGCCACTTGGGATAAATTCTGCAAATGAAGTCTTTCAACGTGCAACGGAGCACATTTTTTCTGGGTACCCTTGTGCTACTACAGTAGATGACATACTGGTAGGAGGTAATGGTGAAGCTGAGCATAACAAAAACCTCAGAGAAGTTCTTGAAAGGGCACGTCAAGTGAATCTTAAGCTCAATCCACAGAAATTCAAATTCAGGCTACAAGAAGTCACTTATGTTGGTTATATATTCACCAGTCTCTTCTAAGCAAACAGCCATTCTTGAGATGCCAGCTCCAGACAATGTTCAAGCCCTGCAACGTTTTCTTGGCATGGTTAACTATCTAGGCAAGTTCATTCCAGACTTGAGTCAAATATCAGCACCACTCAGAGAGCTAACATGTAAAGATGTATCTTGGGTCTTGTTTAGAACAGCACCAGAGTGCATTTGATGTCCTGACATAAAGAACTGGCAGTCCACCTACTCTCAGATACTATGATATACACAAACCAGTTACTATTTCACATGATGCTTCGAAATTTGGTCTTGGTGCAGTCATTCTACAAAAAGGTCAGCCTGTTGCTTATGCATTCAGAGCTCTCACCCAAGCTGAAATGCAGTATGCTCAGATAGAGAAAGAGCTTTCGGCAATCGTGTTTGCATGCTCCTAGTTCCATTATTATGTGTATGGCAGACCTATCCAAATCGAAACAGATCAACCTTTAGTCACTATCCTGAGAAAACCAATGCACACAGCTCCAACCAGATTGCAGCGTATGATGTTGAGATTGCAAAAATATAATTTCAATCTTGTCCACAAGAAAGGCAAACTTTTTTATCTTGCTGACATGTTATCCAGATCACCAGAAGTGCCACAAAATAGCACGAGAATGAGAACTTTGATTCTGAAGTCATGGAGGTGAGAATTTATTTTTGCACACGTCTTGATGAGCTCAGAGATCACACAGCTGCAGATCCAGTTTTACAGAAGCTCAACCACTGTCTCAAAGGATGGCCATCCAAGCAATCTAGTTTACCTCCAGATGGGCAACCTTATTTTCCATACAGAGACGAGATTTTGTCAGACAATGGTATCATCATGAAAGGTCCTAAAGTTATTGTTCCCAAGTCCTTGCAACATGAGTGCATTATTATCTTACACAGAAGTCACCCAGAACAGAATCTACCAAAAGAAGGGCAAGAGGAATTTTGGCCTTCTACATCTTAAGATATCAAGAGAGTACTTTCATCTTGTTCAGCATGTAATAGTACAAAGCCACATCAATAGAAAGAACCACTTCAGCTAAACCAGATTCCTGAACTACCTTGGTCGATAGTAGTCACTGATGTTTTCAAGTGGAATGGTCAATATTACTTGGGGTTAGCAGACTTACTCCAACTGGTTAGAGATTGACCTACTTCCCAATCCAGCATCCACTACTGTCATTACTAAGATGAAGAATCATTTTGCAACTCACGGATCTCCACACAAAGTTATTTCTGACAATGACAAGCAGTTTACAAGCCAATAGTTCAAAAGATTTGTGGAAGAATGGGAGTTTACTCATGTCATGAGTAGCCCAGAGTATCTGCAATCAAATGGTTTGGCAGAACTGCACGTTCAAGTTCAAAGTACAAAGCAGTTACTAGAGAAGTCAAAATGAGGCAATAGGGATATTTACCTGAATCTCTTGACTTTCAGAAATATTCCTCATGATAAACATCTTGGTTCACCTGCTCACAGGCCTCTGTCGAGACAAACCAGAACCACACTGCCAATCAGTAGTCAACTGTTGGTTCCATGTGTCAAGAACATCAGGTCAGTGAAAGCCAACCTATTGAAGAAACGACTAACCTAGAAGTCAAACTATGATAAGATCAGCAAACTGCTCAATTCATAACAAGGAGGAGAAGTGGTAAGGATGCAATCATCAAAAGGTTATGACAGGATTGGTGTCATGAAGAACATTTGCCCAGAGCAGAGATCATACACTGTGGAATCACAAGTATCAGATTTCAAGTGGAATCGGAAGCATTTCATACCGGTGTCCGAGCCTATACCACAGCAGATAGCCTGGGAGAAAGACTACCTCATAGTCAGTTGTTCCAGTTCCTGAGGAAGTTCCAGAGAGTACCCCCATTCCTGTGATGAATCCCAAGGCGAGCTGTTCACCAAAACCTGACATTGTTATTAAGTGTACTCCTGATGGTTAAGTCACAAGATCCGGTCAACTCTCGAGACCCTGTTCCAGATGTACGACTTGGACATGACAATATGAAACATTTGAGCATTGTGTTTATTTTCTAAATGTGTAAATTGATGTATGCCTAGCTGCTTTCTTTTCTTTAAGAGGGAGGATGTAGATCACTCTGCGTTTCTCCAACAAACCTCCTGTAGGCATGTACCAAGTGTATTGACTACTGAGCACATGCAGAGACAGACTGCCATTTTGTGTTAAGATGTTGTAGTGTAAGCATGTCTGTGTGTAGACTAAGCATGTCTGTGTGTAGACTATCTGTTAATCAGTTTCTTTATAGTTACTGAAGCTGCTATCCATCCTAATGTATTTTCATGTAATAAAGCTTCTTAAAAGAACTACCCCGCCTGCTTGTCATCCTTGGAATAAGGGACGAGCGACAGTATGGCAAAACTAACCACATGGAAATTTAGTCAGAAGAAGTGAAACTTGATAAAGGCCCCAAGGAATAATTCTGAAACAATGGGAACAGAGGAACAGAAATTTAAGAACATAATGGTGAGGCAACCAGATCAAAAAGAAAGCAACCTGGCTTGGAGGTGGATAAATTTACAGGTGTGTTTATCTGAATTGTCCAGTTCTGGATGACCAGGCTAGGGAATATTTTGATAATAAAATCCTTCTTGAAGAGACGACACTGTCCATATGGAGGATAAAAACAGGGAAAACTCTGGAAAAGGATGGGATGTCAAGTGAACATTATAAGGCATTAGAGTGCAGACACTTTATGAACTACGAGGGACTTCTTATTGAAATGAAGAACTCAAACTCCCCTCCCCCATTATCCAGGGATAAGGTGGTCCCTTTCCTCCTAAAAACCACACAAAATAAGGAACACCCTGGGCATCATCAGCGAATTTCACTTTTAAATATAGACACAAAGCTATTAGCAATGATGCTAAATCAGCAGGTTAGAAGAAGTGCAAACAGGATTGAGAGGAGAAAACTGGACAGAATTTGAAAGGGGCTAGATCAGTGGACAGAAGCTACTGGCTTGCAAGGCAGTTTATGGAAAGCAGCAGAGAAAACTAATTGGCAGCAAGCTAGGATAACTTTCCTCAATATCAATAACATATTCAGTTCTGTAAAGTGGATGTTTCTCTGACATCTTGTCAGAAGTTGGGGTTGTTGAGTCATTTACTGTAACAGTGACAGTCCTATATAAAAACTCAAAGAACAGGCTAGCAATCAGTGGTGAACTGTCCAGCTAGGTATACAAAGTACAGTTTTGTACCTACCGTAAATGTAGATGTTCGAGTGCTAATACAGCTGCAGTCATAACAGATGGGTTCTTCTGCCGTCAGGCAGGTCCTCGGTCGGCCAAATTCCAAAGTCTAGGTCCGGCGTCGGTTGTCGTCGCTTCTTCCCTGACGTCAGTGCGACAGGGGTATAAAAGAACCAGCCGGCGCCATCTTCTTCAGTTTTTTTCTTGCCCCAGATGTCAGGTGCCCCCAGAAGGAAGGCAATATGTAAATTTATGTAGTAATGCAATGCAATATAATCAAAATACAGTAGTTGCAAGCAAATGCACCATAAAAGAATACCCCAATCAGGTTGTAAGAGGAGGTGTTAGCCAATAGACCTGTCCCAAGTGGGGAAGGAGCGAGGGAAACCTGGACTGAAGCTGTATTAGCACTCGAATATCTACATTTATAGTAGTTACAAAAAGTACAGTTTTGTACCTACCATAAATGTAGATGTTCGAGGATCCACATTGCTGCAGTCCTAACTATTGGGTAGTCCGCTGTCCCAGTCGGCCCGAATACCAAAGTATATGGCTGACGTCGGTCAAGGCGCATTAGACTGACGTCAGTACGTCAGGGTACTAATGCGCATGACCGACGCCATATCCTCAGTCTTTTCTTGCCCCAGATGTCAGAAGACCCTAAAAAGACAAGGCCAAAACCAAAAACTCCAAACATTCCTGCACCAAAAATATGTACAATATATACAAAATTACCAGAGTATAACCTCACCTACACAACCACCCCTAAACACAGAGGGGAAGGAGGGAGGGTAAATTGGACTGCAGCAATGTGGATCCTCGAACATCTACATTTATGGTAGGTACAAAACTGTACTATGTTCTTCATTCCACATTGCTGCAGTCCTAACTATTGGGTAGAATCCCAAAGCAGAGGTAAGGGAGGCTGGCAAATCATAAGGAAGCAGGAGCTGACAACATGCCTTGCAAAATAGCTGTAGCAAAACCAGCCCTAGATTTAGAGTAGAGAGGAAGGTGATAATGCTTAGAGAAAGTATGCACTGAACTCCAAGTAGCTGCCTCCAAAATATCCTTAGTTGCCACCCCTTAGAAATGCTGTTGAAGTGGCAGTAGCCCTAGTGGAATGAGGCCTAATCCCAGCTGGAATCTCCTTGCCATGATGGGAATAACAAAATGCAATGCAAAACCCAATCCACTTAGAAATAGTTTGTTTTGACACAGGCTTGCCCTGAGAACTCAAAGCAAAAGAAACAAACAACTGCTGAGACTGCCTAAAATCCTTAGTCCTGCTTAAATAATAGCAATTGCCTGTGTACATCAAAAGTGTGCAAAATCTTTTCCCCTTTATTTTGGGGATCTGCATAAAAAGTAGGCAAATGAATAGTTTGGTTTAAAGCCACACTAGAAACCACCTTAGGCATAAAGGAAGGATTAGTGCGTAATGATACCCTATCCTTATGAAAAATCAAAAAGGCTCTACCGCCATAAGGGCCTGCAATTCAGAAACCCTTCTTGCAGAAGTAATGGCCAAGAAAAAGGCAGTCTTCCATGACAGGTATTTCAATTCAGCAGTAGCCTTGAGGCTCAAAAGGTTGTAGAGTAAGTTTCTCCAACACAAAATTGAGATCCCAAGCAGGAGTAGGAGCTCATTGGGGTCTTATATTCTTTGCCCTCTAAGAAATTGCTTGAACAAAGGATGCGAAAACAATGGTGGGTCACAATCATAGTGAGCTGAAATTGCTGCAGCATGAATCTTAATGGAAGAGAAAGACAAACCTTTGTCCAATAACTCAGTAAGATATTGAAGAGCCACACTCAAATTAGGCTCAGAAATCTCCAAATTGTTTGCTGCACTCCAAAATAAAAATCTCTTCCATTTTTCTGCGTACACTTTCCTTGTACTAGGTCTTCTGGCTTCCAAAATCACATTTAAAACTTGTTGAGGAAGTTGAGACCTGCTGTGTTTCAAAACAGAATATGCCAGGCTGTTAGATGAAGAGAGTGAAGCTTGACATTGAGCAGGTGACCGTCCCTCTGAGACAACAGGTGTGGAATCAAAGGTAAAGGCCATGGAGGCTTCCTTACCAGATTCCTCAGTAATGGGTACCAGTGTTGCGAGGCCAATCTGGAGCTATTAAAATCATCCTTGGCTTGTCTTGTCTGACCTTTAGGAGCACCTTTGGGAGAAGAGGCAGAGGTGGAAAGGCATACACATGAAGATTTTTCCAACTGAAAGAAAGAGCATCCACTTTCCAAGCTGTGTGATGAAACCTCTTTGTGCAAAACTTTGGCAGCTGGTGGTTTAGTGGAGAAGCGAACAGATCTATGTCTGGAGTTCCCCATGACACTGTCAATTTTGAAATACATGAAGATCCAGTTTCCACTCGTGGGGATCCATGATTTGTCTGCTTAACACATTTGCTAAGGAGTTCTGTGCTCCGGGCAGAAACCTTGCCTGAAGAGTTAGTTGCAAGCTGAGCGCAGTCTCCCATAAAATCATTGCTTGCCTGCACAACGGTAAGAATGTGTTCCCCTTGTTTGTTGATGTACCACATGACAGTTGTGTTGTCTGTTAGAATCAACACCTGCCCTGGAAGAAGTAACTCCTTGAAAGCCATTAATGCAAACTGGACTGCTAACATCTCTTTCATGTTGATATGTAGATGCTGTAGTCTGGCAGGCCACTTGTCTTGTATCCACTTTCCATTTAGATGAGCTCCCCAAGCAATGTCTGAGGCACCTGTCGTTAGAATCTGACTCGCCTCTGGCGGGTCACAGAGAGTCCCTTGTTTAGGTGACATTCCTGAGCCCACCACAAAATTCCTTTTGAATGCAAGGTATTATTTGAATGACAGTGTCCAAATCCTGGCAGTGCTGTGTCCATACATTTTGAGATACCATTGCAGCTTCCTCATATGCAGTTTGGCATTGGGAAGCACCAGAATACAAGATGCCATGAACCCTAAGGCTTGAAGGACTGTCCTTGCAGTCAGCCCGGACTGAAGAGATAGTTGATGGAAGTAACTGGAAAGATTCTTTTGTTTGTCCGGGGTTAAAAAGGCCATCTGGGCTGCTGTATTCAGTCTCACACCCAGAAAGCACATGTCTTGAGAGGGTACTAGACTGGACTTTATTTCGTTCACAGAATACCCTAGGCATCTTAGCACTGCTATCACATATTCCAAATGCTGTAAAAGGTCTTCCTTTTCTTGAGCCAGAATCAGGCAGTCGTCCAAGTAAGGATAGATTTGTATTCCTTTTAGCCTGAAGTAAGCTATCACTGGAGCCAGAACCTTTGTGAATACTCTGGGCAGTGGATAAGCCAAAGGGCAATGCAGAGAACTGATAATGAAAATCTCCAGCTCAGCAGATACTTCCTGCAACTCAGTCTGATAGGCACATGAAGGTAAGCTTCCTTGAGATCTAAAGTTACCATCCAGTGATCTTTGCCCAGCAGAGGTAAAAGCTGTTGTAATGTCAACATTTTGAACTTGGGAATGTCCAGATAAGTGTTGAGGATAGATAAATCCAAAATTGGTCTCCACGTGTTCCCCTTCTTGATACTAGGAACAGGCGAGTAAAATCCTAGGCCCCTTTCTGGCACAGGAACTGGCTGAATGGCCCCTATTTGGAGCAACAGAGAAATTTGCTTGTGAGCCTCTTTTCTTTGTAGAGGAGGAATGTCTGGCATGCCTTTGAAAGGAGGCAAGGTATGGAAATAAAACCTGTAACCGTGGTGAATGATATCCAAAACCCATCTGTCTTGGGTAATTAAATCCCAATTTTCTTTGAAAAGAGCCAGCCTTCCTCCCAAAGGTGCTGCCAGGCGAGAATGTACTGGCAGCTGAAAAGGTAGGTCATTGGGTCTGTTTACGAAAGGACTGACCCCTGCCCTCACCAGAAGTCTGAGCAGGTGAACTCCCTGTTCTAGGCCTAAAAGAACCTTGAGCTCTGCCCCTACCACGTCTAGACCTACCTCTAGACTGGGAATCATAAGCAGGATATGTCCATCCCTTAGAAGGCCAATTTCTACTAAACTTTGGAGGCTGCACCTGCAAAATCCTTAACAGTTTGCATAGACTTAGCCTTGTCCTCCATTTTCTTTAAAACTGCTTCCACAGGTGAACCAAACAACACATCAGACTGTAAAGGAGCATCCAAAATCCTTGTCTTAACATGCTCAGCTAAATTCTGATCCCTCAACCAGGCGTGCCTACGAAGAACAGAACCAGTGGCAGCCACCCTCGAGGAGGCCTGCACAGCATCAAAACCACACTGCAAGGAATGCTTACCCACCTGTTCAGACACATGAACTAAATCCTGCAACTCTTTACACTCAATACCTTCTGCCAGAGCATCCACCTTAGACTTCAATTGTGAAAGGAGATAATTCTGATATTTTAACATGTGAAACTGACAATTCAAGCCCTCATGGCTAAAGTGGAAGAAGTATACACTTTCTTTCCCCATCTATCCAAAGCCCTTGCCTCTTTATCAGGAGGAACAGGATTTTTAACAACAGAAGCCTTCACACCTTTAGGCCCCTGAGAGACAGTTTCGGGTCTGCCCTAGGACTCTTAAAAGATACTTATGAGCTTCAGGCACCCTATAGTACCTATCCGGTTTAACTGGGGCAGGAGGCAAAGAATCAGGATTCAGGAAGCCTCTGCAAAAACATCTTCCACCACATTCAGAACAGGAGGTATAGCTAAAGGCCTATGCTGGGGTAAAAACAAGAATTCCCTAAGCCTCTTCCTGGAATCAGAGAAATCTTGACCTTCCCATTTAAAATGCTCCCTCATGGAATGCAGAGTCTCTGAAAATGAAAAATCCTCAGGAGGAGAAGCTGAAGGAGTAGAATCATCCACATCAGAATCAGAATAAGGAGGATACTCCTGCAAGTCTTCAGCCGAAGACTCAGAAGCCTCGAACACTGCTCAAAACTCTCAAACTCAGGTTCCACCCTAGGCCTCTTATCAGGAGGGGCATAGAACCTCTAATCATAGTAATCAAATCCTCTGCCATTTTAAGCATATGTTTCTTAGGCAAAGACCCTGAAGCAAAACTTGGCCTGCCTCTCAAAGAAGCCTTGGAAACAGAAGGGAGGCTCTAACCACCTTAGGAAGAGAGGGAAGAACAGCCACCTGAGAAGCCCCTTCAGCCTGGCATACTTCCTGAGAGGACACATCCTGTAACAGTAAAGTCTCTCCTGAGACTCCAAAGAAACTCCTGGCAGAACCTCCGGCTCCACTGAGCCTTCTAAAGAACCTACGTCCGGGACTGTCGGTTCTTCCCCTAGGCTTTGCTGCTTTATCCTTGCGCTTTTTGGCGAAGCGGGCGGAGCATCCGCCGGCATTTTATAATTACAACGCTTCCCAAAAACTAACCTGGCACAGTCTAACCTTCTCTTAATAGTGCGTTTGTTAAATCTAGCACAAGGGCGGCATCCAACAACGTCGTGCTCAGGCCCTAAACAAGGTATACACAAAGTATGGTAATCCCTATGAGGTATCTGTTTCCCACAAGAAATACAGTTATTCACTTTTTCTGACATCCGGTTAAATACTGAGGCAAGCAAAAGACAAATTATTCTCTCATCAGGTACTTAGCCAACTTTGATTCGGTCTGAAACTCTGACTTCAGAAACTTTCAGAACGCCAACCTGCACTCGCAAAACTGCTTCTGCATCGGACCATGCGGCAAAAAAGACTGAGGATATGGCGTCGGTCATGCGCATTAGTACCCTGACGTACTGACGTCAGTCTAATGCACCTTGACCGACGTCAGCCATATACTTTGGTATTCGGGCCGACTGGGACAGCGGACTACCCAATAGTTAGGACTGCAGCAATGTGGAATGAAGAACATCTGTACTATGTTCATCGTGCATACAGCTGCAGTCATAACAGATGGGTAGAATCCCAAAGCTAAAAAGGGGTGGTAGGCACTAGGTGGAACTAGGAGGAGCCAGGATGCCCTGCAAGACTGCAGTGGCAAAGCCTGCTCTAGTTTTGTAGTATAATGGTAGGTGGTAGTGCTTGGAGAAGGTATGCACAGAACTCCAAGTGGCTGCTTCCAAAATATCTTTGGTAGGCACTCCTCTGAGGAAAGCTGCAGAGGTAGCTGTGGCCCTTGTGGAGTGAGATCTGATGCCTGCAGGTACAGTTTTACCATGAAAAGAGTAGCAAAAGCGTATGCAGTGGGCTACCCATTTTGAGATTGTCTGTTTGGAAATTGGCTTCCCTTGAGCTCCTATAGCATAGGACACAAAGAGTTGTTCTGATTTTCTGAAAGGCTTTGTTCTGTCCAAATAATAGAGCAGCTGTCTGTGGATGTCCAATGAATGTAGTAGTTTCTCCCCTTTGTTTTGAGGATTAGGGTAAAATGTAGGTAAGTGGATAGCCCGATTCAAAGCTATCCTGGATACCACCTTTGGCATAAAGGACGGGTTGGTTCAAGGTAGCAAGAGAAAATCCCTAAGCCTTTTCTTGGAGTCGGGAGTACTCTTGGCCTTCCCAGTGGAAGTGTTCCCTCAGGTATGCAAGGTTTCCCCAAATGAGTAATCCTCTGGGGGGGAGACAGAGGGAATGGACTTCTCTGCATCAGAATCTTCAAAAGGGGAGTAAGAATGTTCCTGTTCATCAGAGTGCTCTGAAATAATGGAGGCCTGGTCTGAGGAGGGGGATTCTTCCTCCACTCTGGGCCTTTTGTCCGGGGGGGGGGGGGTTGAGAACCCCTGATAAGAGTAATTAAATCCTCAGCCATTTTAAGCATCTGTTTTTTAGGCATGGGACCTGGAGAAGGGCCCTGTGTAGCTGGTCTCTTAGAATGCATGGCTGCTTTAGACTTAGTGAAAGCCTTGATGGAAAAAGAAGATGAAGGTCTGAAGACACCTTGAGAGGAGGCAGACCTGTCTATATTTTTAGTTTCACCACCAAGAGTGGCTTCGGTATCTGTAGTCGGGGTGTGGGCCGAGGAGCCTGCGACCTCGGGCACAGTAGACACCGCCAATGAAGTGTCGTCGGTAGGCAGGGGCTGCATAGGCGCCTTGCTGAGAACCGGACCACCTGTAATCAGCTTTGGCGTGGTGTCGGTCCTTATCTTTGCGTTTATTAGACAAAATTGGAGTCGGAATATCCGACGACATAATGTAGTTAAATTTTTTGCCAAAAATAGTGCTGGGCGAACTCCGCCCGACGCTTAATGGTGCGTTTGTTGAAAGTAGCACAAAAACGACAGACCGAGACGCCGTGGTCTGGGCCTAAGCAAGGAATGCAGAGGGAATGAAAATCCTTATGCGGTACTTGCTTCCCACATGAAATACAATTATTAACTTTGTCTGACATCGATCTGAGGCAAGAAAAGTTTCCCCAACGGGGTACTTAGCTTTCAAGAAGAATTTGGTTGCAAAATTTTCGTAATTTCAGGAGCTGGCCGACCGGCACTTGCGAACTGCTTCTGCTTCGGGCACTGCGCGGCAAGAAAGACTGGAGAAGATGGCGTCGGCTGGTTCTTTTATACCCCTGTCGCACTGACGTCAGGGAAGAAGTGACGACAACCGACGCCGGACCTAGACTTTGGAATTCGGCCGAACGAGGACCCGCCTGACGGCAGAACAACCCATCTGTTATGACTGCAGCTGTATGCACGATGAACATCAAAAGGGATAGTAGACAAGGATGTGATATCACTCAACTTATTTTTGCTTGCTACAGAGACTCACTGAAAGGATCAAACACGTCTTGGGAAATACTCGGTGGTTTGAAGATTTAAGTTTTTTTGTCTATTGAAATAATGGCAGCATGCTAACTGCCACAAGACTGGACTATAGCAGATTTTCAAAGAATATGGTATAGTTTCAGTGGTGGAATGCAGATGGGTAAAAACATGTTAGCTAAGGGTGGGACAACCTGCTGATCTGCTAAGGAGAATTTAAATGAGTGTAAAAGTATGAAGTTCCCTGGAATTAGTGTACAACCCATGGTGCATGACAGTAGAAAGGAATTACAAGGCAATGAAAAGACTGATTTCTAAGCTGCTGGGGCAAAAAAACACTAAACTAAACAGACAACGGATAGTTTGTGGTTTAAATAAGGCACAAAACCGACAGCGAGGTACATCATGGTCAGGGCTTAGGCAAGGAATACAGTATGAATGAAAATCTTTATGAGGTATTTGCTTTCCACAAGAAATGCAATTATTTACTTTTACTGACATCGGTTTAGAGCAAAAAAATGTTTCCCCAACGGGATACTTCGCTTTTAGTTGAAGACTTCGGTTCTGAAACTCGAAAACAAAAATTTTAGGAGTCGGCCGACCGGCACTTGCGAATTGCTTCTGCTTCGGGCAACGCACGGCAAGAAAGACTGATGTAATGGCGTCGGATGCATGTTTTATACCTCTGACGACCTAACGTCACGGAAGAGGAGACAGCAACCAACGCAGGACCCAAGACTTTATTAATCAGGCCGACTGACGGCTACTGCAAGCAGATAACCCAAATGTGATGACTGCAGCAGTGAAACACGAAGAACATCACTAAACTTACAAATGTGTGTACTCTCATCTTGGGATATACGCTTATATGAAGCATTTGTTTCAGAATGTCTACGTATATCAGACAAGTGTTCACATGCACAATCTTTCAATTTTCTATTGCTTTTACCAATATAGAAAGGGGTGCATTTGACATGTCTCTGTAGATGTACAACATTCTGTGTTCACGTGATGCTGATAAATTCAAATTATTTTCTCAGTATTTGGTTGTACAAATGACTTATCACTACTAATATATTCACAAAATTAACTAAAGCATGGTGTAATACCTTAACTACCCATCAGTTTTTACTTTTCTTTGTTAAAAACAAAACATATGCAATACTGCATATAAAATGTTACTATGGTTTGTTTTCTATTTAAATAATGTATGTGCAGCTATGTCACAATCAAACAGGATTTAATAAAGACATGAACTTGCTGCTATTTTGAGACTGGCATCAAGTTTCAAAAGAATAACTATCAAAGTACTTTTAAATATGTTCATCTTTGTCCTTCTCACATTACTCTACATCTTAAAGGAATAAAAAAAAGAAAACTTTAAAAAGCAAACATGTTGCACCCTCAGTACCACAAAGGCAAACCACCAATGTAGTACAAATGTGTCAACATTCTTAACTTGTGTCCTTGTGGGTAAAATTGTGCTTGTAAGGGATAAACCAGTACAGCTCACTCTGGTAACAAAGAAGGATAAGTGACCAGAGCTCAGTTAATGGTTTGGGAGCTTGGTGCAACTCACAGTGAAGGATGGTTATGCCCATCCTTGGGTTGCAGTGCACAGCACGACATGTAGTCATAATCCCTTGAAGGAGTGGGACTGACAGGATGTTTGTCCTGTGGTTGGTTTTTAGCTCAGCAATCCACTACATGATATACATGATAGTAGCCTTCATTAGCAAGTACATGGAAGCATGTAGATAATAAGGGAAAGTGTGACGGGTCCCCACAGTAATGTGGATAGTACAGCCCTCTGGTCAATGGAGTAGGCTAAAGTCATATGAATGCCCATGCTGCCAAGATCCTGGCATGGACAAAAGCAACCCTCATGGTTGTTTGTATGAAAGCCCATCCTAACTGTTCTCTTCCCTATGTTGTACTGATGTAAATTCTGTAGTACAGAGAATGAATGGATTGAATCTAATTCTGGGAGGCCTGACAGTAAAGCAGGCAGGGGGGAGAGCATCTGGGACAAAAGAAAAAACTGACAAGACCAATAGATCCAGCAAATACTACTACATTAAATGGAATTCACTATTGCCATCAAGTAATAAAATGTTCATACTTCATATGTTAGATGTTGACAAGAGAAAGTGAAAAGTATCAAGTCTCCGTGGTCTCTCTGAAGAAATATTCAGACAGATGCCATATAGTAATCACTTTTTATACTGCTAGTGGCAGAAGCAGCAAAATAAAAAATCACTACTGATGAGTCATGCAGAGCTGGCATTACCCATTATGTCACAAAGACTAAAAGGAAAAAAGGAAACATTAATAGCAATAAGAAAGAAATATAAGAGCAAAGCACAAAAAAATAACACTCACCAAATACCACTGCATGGGAAACTTAGGATCTGATGGCTCTGAGTAAACATCGCGTTTCTTTCTTCGTTTGACAACCTGCTGTTCAGCCCATCTAACCTTTTCATGAAGAAAAGGTA